>NW_008593370.1:36079-47280 GCF_000691845.1 Merops nubicus | reverse complement strand
CACCCCCCACCTTTAAAAATAACTAACCCCCCCTAAAATAGTGACTTTTTAGGGCGGTGGACACCAGTTTTGTATGAATCGGTGGGAACCTGCTGCTGAGATCAGTAAAGGAGCTTTATCTGCAGAATCAGAAGGGATCCGAGCGGGGAAGTTTGCTAACGAGCAAAAATAAATATTGGCCATTTATCTACCCGCGAATGGGAAAGAAAAACCCAAACCGAAACCAAAACAATACGTATTTCAACCAAGACACTGCACAAACTGAATGTCGTTTTTCTCTTGGCATCTTTGGGCAGCTCTTCCCACCACCAGAGGTTTACGTCCATGTTTCCCCAAACCTGAACTAATACGTCTAAAAGCATCATTTAAATACACTCGGTTAAGTTAGTACAATATTTTTTTTTAGTGGTAAACATAATTTGTGTGCATCAGTTTAATGTCAGGGCTTCCTAAATACCCAGTTTAAAATCAACACGTGTGTGCTTCTGAGGTTTGCCCCAGTGTAACCTATAGTAAGTCAACAGGTCTTGATTCTGGGTTTACATCTGCCCCACAGTCCTGCAGGACCAGGGGCGAAGCTCCTCTTCCCCTGCCCTTTTTGGGTGGGGTTTAGGTGGGTTTGCCTCAAAAATGTGATGTAAAAAAAGTCATATAAATCCTGCAAGGGACCTGCTGCCTCTGCCACTGAGGTTCTGAACTGCCACGGATGGTCCCGAGCAGCTCTCTCCTCCTCACAGATCCCTCCCTTCACAGAAACCAAGCCGGGAGAATAAACAGATGATGTTATTTGGGTTCTGACTCACTTTGCGTGGAAATAACATCCCATGATGGCCCTGCTGAAGCCCAGCGCTCTCAGAGCGGAGCAGCAGCAGCTCACACCTCTGTCAGGGTTTGGAGAGATCCGCAGAGGTCAGCCAGCATCCCACGGTGGTAGGAAAATGCTCTTTGCCTTTTTTCACTTTAGGGAATAAAGAGGAAAGGCATCGGGCTTTCATCTTTCTTCATCTTTTTATTCATCTTCTTATTCATCTTTTCAGGAAGGGCTGCAAAAAAGATTCAGCTTCAGATGCAGAAATTGGGATTTCCTGCATCTTGGACACAGGCAGGATCCCTGTCCATCCCCAGGCTGCTCCAGAGAGGTCCCAGTGCTTGTCTAGAACCCATGTCGAGCAACCTGTCCTTCATGACCCCAAAATTCACCTCCCCAAACGCAGCTGATGCTTTTCTTTGCAACAGCCTATTTACAAACCGCCCTCCATATTATCATATGTCACAAATGTGCAACTGCCAGCATTTAAATATATATAAATCTTAAATATAGCGCTGCTTAGACGCAGGGTAGGTTATTATTTCAGCGAGCAACGTATCACTCCTTATCCGACGCTATGTAATCATGGTGTGTGCAGGGTGGCACCCAGAACAATGGAGCTTTCACGGGGCCATCTCTGCGGGCACAGGTATGCCATGGCCCAGGCCCCACTGCGCCCGCAGTGCCATCCCTCCCGGCCCCTGCAACAAGAGGACATTGTTCCCTGCTCTAACGTGGGCAAGGGAAACACAGCACTCGATTGTACTTGTCATAATGCACATATAATTTATAGTAATGTTGGTTATTAAAGGATTTCTAGTCATTAACAGCAATGTGCTCTTTCACTGCTTTTTTTTTTCTTCTCTTTCCCGCCCCTCTTTTTCTTCCCCTGCCGTAATAACAAACATTCCTGGGAGATGCTCTGGAACTCATCCTATAGGTCTTGGCACAGAAGCTGGAGAGAAGGTTTTGAAAGCCTGCCAGTCTTATCTGACATGGATCTCCCAGGTACTATATAAAGCCAAATCCTCTTGGGCCCAGGAGGACCGTGGGTGGCCGGGAGGGCACGGGCACCAACCTCTCCCCAAAGCCCAGCGGCACCCAAGGTGGGGGGCAGAGAGGGGCCACCGTGGCCGTTGCATCCATGCCAGCACGGTTGAAGCATCAGCAGAGCCCAAACCTGCAGGCATGAGCCACTGTGCTCCGTGTGAGTGAAAAGTAAGGACAAATAACCCCATCGTTTTCTGCTTTTTGAAATCTCTAGCATTTTATCCATTTCCGGTCAAAGAGAAGGATGCTGAGGTTAAAACACAAAATTAATAACTACCATTGAAATACAGTCATATCAGCTCGATTTGGAGATTATCTTAATGCCTTGAAAATGAGGTTGAGATGAGGACCCTGGTGAGTGGCTGCCGAGGGGCAGTGAAGGAGGGGGGACACGCTGCACCCCCGTTTCACTGCCCAGGAATAGGGGCAGGGAGTGCAGGAGCCCAGCCAGAGAAACCACGACAGAGCTGCAGCGCCGGAGCGAGGGGCTCTGCCAAAACCTAAAATGCCTCATAAAACCCGGCTGGTTTAGCTGGAAGCTGAGTTTGAAAGGAACCAGAGAGAAAAAAAGAGTTCTGACAACATCAGAATGCCCCGCTTCCTTTTGTTTTAACGACTTTGCCGTGACTTTCCAGTTCAAACCGACTCTTGGTTTTACTCTCCCAAATGTTGTGTTCTGGGCAGTAACACGCTGTGATAGGACTTTGGGCCCCCTTCTGAATGGAAAAAGCTAAACCCAGAGCAGGGCATTTTGATAAATCCAAAGCTAATAAATAAATAAATAAATAGATTTTGAAGACTTTTTTGCTTATGGAGAATTTCACAACTGCTCGACCCCGTGACCTCGGCATCTCGAAACCCTTCGTGCAGAGGATGTGACCTCACCCCAGCACCTCGGTGCAGCACCAGACCTGGGATTTGTGACCTTCCCGTGTTTCCCAGTTGGCAATAAATGCAGTTTGCAGATGGCTCTGAGGTAGCCCGAGGTCTGTGCTTGCACGGGCTGCTCTGAGTCACGTGGGGACCGGGTTTAGCTCGAGCGTGGTGGAGTCACCTGCTGGGAGCACAACTTGCATCCCACCGACCTCGCACCCCACAGGTGGGTTTGTGTGTCCCACCACAGCAACTTGCCCATGGCAGCATGACGCCCAGAGGCTGACCTGCTCGAGGCAACGTGATGCCATGCCACAGCCACCAGAGTGGTGGCACCCACATGGCTTTATCCTGCATGCCCTCGGGGGGCAAAGCAGCTCCACCTCTTCTCCCAGTGCTGCTGGGCCACCTCTGCACCACCCTCCTCCCTGCCAGGAGGTGCCCAAGTCTGACAGCCCAGCGGTACGGCCGGGAGGGTCTTGCTCCAGCAAAGTCTGTGCTGGCCCCTTTCCCCCGAGGGGGGTGGAAGTTCCTCCATCCTGTGGCCCCATCCGAATCCCCACCGGACCTCTTGGCACCGCGGCGGGTGCTGCCTTTGCTGCCCAAATCCAGCCTGTCCCACGGGGCCACGGCAGCCAGATGGCTCAGGGAGGAGTTGAGATTAAATATCCTCCAAAGGTTATCAGAGCGAGGAAGGGGATGGAGGGGAAAAGGGGACAAAGTCCCATAGAAATTTGCCAAATGCTGCATTTCACCAGACCTGAAATTAATGTTAATGGGTTAATGGAAACTCCACGAGGCAAGAGCTGCTGAGTTTCCAGGCTTTTCAAGGCCCTTCCCACGAGTATCTGCTGTGGGTGGGGACAAGCTGACTCACAGTTTCCAGGGCTGTAGTAACATTTCAACACCCCAGCGCTCCAGCCTTGGGGACTGATGGCAAAGAGCACATTCCCAGCAGAGTGGTTGGGAAGTTTTTTGACAGCGTGTTTTTTTGGGTTAGAAAACGTCCGTTTGGCAAAACCAAAACTTTTTTATTTTTTTGGTAGCAAACTACCAGTTTCCACGAAGTGCTGCTTGGAAAGGTCACCTGGGCTCAAGCCCGGATTTCTAGTCAAATGCATGAAGGCCAAATCATCTCCCAAGAGATTCTCACGGATGGGTGATGGCACCCACCCTCAGTGGTCCTCACCCCAGGGGAGGCCCTTTGCTTGGCATAGGGACAGGGACCCTTGCACCCTAGGAGAAGACCCAGCTCTACACGTGACTGCAGCCCCATCTCTTTAAATCTCTTCTGGGTGGAGCTGGGCCAATTTGTATAAATAATTAAGCAGTTACTCAGGGAGGAAGAGTCGTGACTTTAACGCTAGAGATGAGGGCACCCATCTGAGATACAGGGTATTAGGTTTGGTTCCCTGGTTTGGGTCAGGAGGAGGAGGGATTAAACCACAAGTCAGGCCAGTGCCATGAGGACAGGATTATCCCTTGCTGCTGATGTCATTTTGTAGGAAAACAAACGCAAGCCATCCCAGTCAAGTCCTGCTCTGATCCAAGGAAAGCACTGGTTTTGTAGGACAGGAGGGCTGCCTTCATCCAAACCCAATGCCAGCCTCCACAGCAGAGAAAGGTGGATTTATCCCCTTAATAAAAGCTGTATTTCCACCACTTTCCAGCTGCCCCTCTCCTCGACCATGGCCAGAGGGACCCTGTTTAGTCCCGCTGCCATGTGTTGTCATTCCACATTCAGCCAGAATTGAATAGTCCCACACTTTCTCCACATGGAAAATACAGAACTGGGCACGTGTCCTTGCTAGGAAGGTTTGTTGTTATTTATCCCAGGCTGGGTGAAGGGAAATGAGGAATTCTGGGGATCATGGCAGGAGGTGGGTCTCGCTCCCAGGCTAAACTGCAATTCTTCCAATGGGACAACAAGCCACAGGGACACCTTGGCTCTTGTGTCAGTTGTAGGGCACCTGGTGAAGCACGAAGCAAGAGGAGCATCTTCTCTTGTCTTCTCCAAGCAGCCTCAGACACCTTCAAAAGATCCAGTGTAACCTCAGCAAACCTGAGTATGCATCCGTTGAAAAGGATGAAGAGCTCCAGGAAGCATGCTGAGGTTTCCCTGTGCTGGGTGATGGGGGAGGCACTCAGGGAGGGCGTGCTGCCAGTAGCCCATCCAGCCTTTAGCTGGCCACCTGCACATGGCTGCATCTCAGGCATGCGGCAGGTCCGACTGGGCAGGAGCAAACCAGCCAGGGAAAAAGGAGAAGCTGTTGGACTTGAACTGAACCCAAGCCAAACTTCTTCTGAGATTCAGCAGATTTCATGTCAATAACTTTTTTTCCTCCTCCAGCAGCCAATATATCTCCTGAGTGTGGGCAGCACCAGCAGTGCCCACCATCATCTCCTGCTCGAGCCTGTCCTCTGGCCAGCTGGGTAGATTCTCAGATTAGACAAGATCTGATTTATCAGCCAGTTCCTGCTGCCTAATCAAACCCAACTCTCAAACCTCCAGGGTTCCCCTGTGCCACCTCCTTATGCTCTCCCTCCTGATCACATGCGAGCATCGTTAACTTACCCACACCATATTTTCTCTTCCAATGCTCTGGGCAGACAAGGAATTGCTGTTCATGTCTCCTTGTGTTCATCTGGAGGTCTTGTAGCAGAAAGGATCCTCAGAGGAATGTCACTGCCTACCTCCCGTGGAGTCTGGCAGGACAGAGACCTAATTACTGTTGCTGGTCCAGGGGAAAGTTATTTGCCCAAGATAACGGGGAGTGTCTGTGCTGGAGAAGGGAACAGAGCTCATGTGAAAGCCCCCGACTGGAAACTTTCTCCTCCTGAAGAGGACTATGTTGGGACACAAGAGCTGTCTTCACCTGTGAGCAGCCATGTGCAGCAGCTGGGGATCCCCTGCCCGAAGCCATTCCTTTCTTGGCCTTTTTTTCCCAGCTGAGCACACTGCATTCAGACCTGCTGCTCGCTCAGGAGGTTGGTATCAGCCAAGGGAACACCCCTCCCAGCTTGGGCTCTCCAGTCCTGTGCCCAACACTACAATCTGGGTTTTTTTGTTTGGATGCTCAATGAAACAGAGCTGATAGTTCCAGTTTGGCCCCTGGTGTCCACTTCTAGGAGAGGCCAAATGGCCCAGGTGGACAGGACTGTCCTCTGAGGAGGTTCCTCAGCTGTCATGCCCCAAAACTGCTCTGACCCTGTGCTTCTGGCCAGGATGAACAAGGGCAGAAGTTCCTGAACTGTCCAGCGAGGGCTGTAGAGAAGATGGAGCATGGCAAGCAGCTCCTGGGACTCAGGTGAGGAGGTGCCAGTGCACGATGGAGAAGTGGATGGGGAGGAGGAGTCACATGCAGTCCGAGGGTGGTGCAGCCTCTGAGGCTCCTGCAGGAGAGCTGGATGTGCCAAGTCCAGCCACCTGTCTGCACGAGAGCAGTTTGGGGATTTCTAGGCCCACAGAGACTCATAGCAGCTCCCTCAGCCTCATTCTTCCCTTGCCCAGTTGCAAGAGAAGAGCAGAGCCAGCCATTGAACTCCTCCTGTCCAGGTCTGGCTGTAGGACACAAGTAATATCACAGCACACAGATGCTCTGTTGAAATAGGAAGGGAATTACAACTGCTGCGTCCACCAGAGGATCCACCTCACAGCCACACCACCCATAACAAACACACAGGAGCTTGTCCTTTTTATCAGCATTTATTCAGCAGCCTGTGGAGACAGTCTGCCTTTCTGGAGCCTTTTCCAGGCAGATAACACCCAGTTCTGAAACTGCCCTTTTTTTTTTTTTTTTGGCTTGGCTTGGCTTTGTTGAGTTGTCGTTTTGGAGCTGGAAAGGGTCTATCTGAGTAAGAAAAACAGCCCAGTGCTGCGTGCTGCCACCACACTGATCCAGCACCACACTGTAATATGCCCAGCATCTTAAAATAAAAAAAAAATAAATCTACCCCTATCCATATTTACCCACCCAATTTGCAAACACAAACCTGGAAGTTCCCTGAGAGGGCAGGATTAAAAAAAAGGATTATTCTGTTTGGAGCTGGTCCAGAGGGCAGAGGGAGTATACGTCTATGTCCAAAAAGGATTTTAATTGAGGTTTGTTGTGTCCAGTGGTGCTCTCCTAGAAGCAGGAGCTAAAACCACGTTGGGGCTGGACAAGAAGGAAGCATAGGTTGACGAAGACATCAAAGCAGATCTGAGAAAGGTCAGATATAAATGGCAACCTGTCCGTTTATGCAATAGTTTGCTCTTCTATTTACGATGGTATTTTCTGGGAAGAGCTGGTCAGAGCCAACTAGGGCAGGCTTGTAAAAAGATAATTTTTCTCCCTTAGAAAACACAAAGACAGACAGACTGGGCTGCTGGCTTTTCTCCCTTCCCAAGATCTGCTGCCCTGGGCAATTTGTTCTGTTGCAGCAGCTCTTTGCTGAAGTGACTGGCGTCTGGTCCGCTTCAGAGCAGACGCCAGTCACTCCAGTAAAGAGCTGCTTACCACATCTTTGGTAAATATTTTCTGCAGTGGTGCAGTAGCGTCTGAAAGAGCAGCACTGTTATTATTTCGTAGGCATCTCCAATAATAACTCAGAGAGGAGCAGCCACAAGACATTAGCAAAAGCTTCTGCCACTGACCAAAACTTTAGAGAAGCAGGAACAGAAGTGGGAAGAGAGTAGAAATAGGGACTGAGTCATTGGCTGAATGCAGCAAAGGAAAAACAAAAACCAAACAAAAACCCAGGCAGGCTTCAAAAGCTGGTCCTGGGACACATCTGCAAGACCAGCATGCACTGGTCTGATGCTTCCTCAGATTTCTTGCAACCTCAAAATGGGGACATGAAAATCCTTATGGGAAAAAGAGAATATTGTCTTCTCTGTTTTCAGCCTGGACCGAAGGTAGCCAGAGGCAATCATTGCTAAAGTACCAAAACTGCATCTCTTTTTGTGTTGAAACTGTATTTTGAGTATCTTTGCTAGCAGCTGCCTGCAGGATCTCCAGGGCTTGTTCATGCACAAGTATGTGAAAATAGAAAGCAGGATTAGGGAGGAAAGGAGATGACCCTGAAGTCATTGGCACTGCTGGGAGTTACTGAGGGCAAATCATCCCTCAATATACACCAGGACACAAGTTTACAGTCTGTAAACTGAAGTTTACTGTTGCTTCTTAGACACCCAACATGCAGAGCAGGCTTTGCTGAGAAAGCAGACAGTGACTGGAAGCCAGCCAGGTCTCCAGAGGATCTTCTCCATCCCATTGCCACACCATGGAATGAGAAAATCCCTCCCTGAGTGGGCACCCTGTGGAGCTGGTCCTACTGTACCTAATACTGTGCTGAGAAGCCATCTCCATCCAGGAAACTGCTGGCTCCAACATCTCAGGCTGTTGTGAGATGATCAGAAGCAGCAGCTTCTTCCCCTGGGTGCCAGCAGCATGTCCCCTTGCTGAGCAGCCAGCCTGGCCACCAGCCTGGCTGCACGTGGGCACAGACCCCTCGGGTTGTGCCTAGAGGAAAGACCTCCAGAGTCAGGCAGTTCTGGAGCTGGAGGTCTCCTCTGCAGAGCCCTTACCATCCATTTGGAGCCACGATGAGGGTTTGCCACAGCCTGGCTGCATTTCTGACACTAAACCCTCCCACCAGTATTTCGGTGCCAGGCGCCTCTAGGAGCCAAGCCCTCGGAGGGTGTAAACTGGCCTAGCTCCTATCACCTTCTCTGGACAAGTCCCAGCCAAATTCTGACCATTTATTTACCCTCTCATGGAGCAGTTCCCTGGGACCATGCCCGGCCACAGAGCCTGGCCTTGCACGCTGGCTCTTACCCACCTACCCAAAGTCCAGCCCCTGCTAGAGCCGACCTGGCACAGGGGTGAAAACTGGCCTGGTGGCTGGAAACAGCAAAAGGCTTCTCACGGCCCATCAGGCTATCCCAGCACGACCTGGGGTGAGAAGAAGATGGAGCACTGACTGGAGCAGATACCTGGTGATAATATCTGACAGAAAATGAATTTTATGTAAGGTGAGTGGTTTTTAGCTCTCAGCCTCTTTTTATTTGGCTAGCAGGTGATTAAGGATGGGCTGGTGGTGATCAGGTGTGGTGAGCCAGGACTGAAAAAGCAACGAGAGAAAGAGGAGGAGTGTGCAGGAGTGCAGACGAGGCTGAGGGCTCGGGCTGGTCCGCCCAGCAATTCTTGTCCCACTTTTGATGGGACCAGCTGTCTCCTCACCGAGCTTCACCCAGCCCTGTGGTCAACAGCAGCTAAAGACACGAGTCACTCAGAAGGACAGACAATAAGTGGTGTTGCATTAAAGAAACCAGTCGCTGGAGCCAGGCTAAGGCATCATTTTCCTGTCTCAGCTGCAAGATCTGCCAACACCTCCTGCAGCCACCTCCAGCTGAGGGCTGGTGCCCGGCCCTGCTCCCGCATCCCAGGGCTGTGCCCCCGGTCAGGGTGGGTGACAGTGACCCAGTGGCTCCCCATTGCTGCCAGACACGGGCCCTGTGCCCTCGCTGCTGCTGTGAGGGGTGCAGGGTGAGAGCCTGGCATCAGCCATCCCAGCACGAGTTATTAATCTCATCATTAGCCAAACAACAAACGTTTCTCTCAGCGTCGTAAAGCAAGGGTGGCATTTTTATTAGCTGAGGTTTCCTCCTTTTTTTTTTTTTCCCCTCCTTTTTTATGGCCTTATCCACAAATGCTGAGAGCCAGAGGGAATTATTTGTTGCTTACATTAAAGCAAGAAGCCATCAGACCACAGTGCTACCACCACTCCCCATATCATTATTTCCTTCTTTTGGATTTATATGAACCTCATTATTAAACCGTCGCTAATGCAGACATCCTAACAATGCACTGAGTGCTAATAACTGCTAAGCAGCAGTATTAATTATTGTAATTACAGCATTTCAAATCTATTCTGATTATATTAAAGAGAATACTTTCCTACTTTTCCAACCAAAAAAATCCACAAATGTAGCTTATTAACACTAATTCTATTCTTATTGGTTAAAACTATTGTTGGATTTCAAAGGCAGCTAGTTTGGGCCCTAAAAGAAATCCATCACACTGGGATGGCGTGGCATGTCCTCAGACTGGTGTCACTCAGCTGGGAGTGGGGCTGGAGCTTGGCAGAAAGGTCTTAGAGGGGGCTCAGATGAGGAATTCAGTCCTTGAGATCTGACAGCACCGGGTGCCTTGTGGCCTTTAGGAGAGGTATGAATCCATACATCCCCCACAGAGCTAAAACCCCCTCCTGTCGGGCTCCCTGCAGGCTGGGGTGGACCAGGATCACTTGTTTATGGGCAGTAGGTGGGGAGCACCTCTAGACTGATGGGCGCTCTCATCGTTAACCCTTGCCTTGTAGCCCTCAGTGGAGTTACTCACACTGACCCCAGACGCACAAATGGCCGTAGAGACGCAGAGCCGCGCTTTTAATTAAAGATGGCTGAGATAAAAAGCCTCAGAAAACAATTTGAACCCATTAAAAATAATATTAGAGGTATTTGTCTAGCCAATCTGCATGTGTCCTGAGCAGCTCGGGGAGGCTGGCTGTGTTTTGACCATGGTCAGGAGGGGTTGCAGCCATTCCCCTCCACTCAGCTGGCAGGTCCAACACTCATCCAGACGTTCCCTTGCTCCAAAGAGTTAAGATTTCACTTGTCAGGCTGTTTTTGTTTCTATTCACATGTCAGTGCCTGTCATTTATTTAGTCAATGGGACATGTCCAAGGGATGGAGACAGACTGGGTTAGTCATTCTGACCGTGGGTCGCCAGTCACTGCAAACCGCCTGAGGTCATTTCCAAAAGCACCACTAACAATGAGAGGGAAGCTGGGCCCGGGAGACCTGCAGGAAACGGCGTGGAGATTAAAGACAGAGATAGTCCTCTGCAAAAGTACACTGGAGGAATGTTCCCTATGTTCTGTCAACAGAGTTTCTTCCTCGCTCAAGACCGTCTATTTTAAGTCAGAGCTCGCACCAAAAATGGAAATCCTTGCTCAATGGCTATCAGTGGATCTTGGGTTTCTGGGGCTGCAGCAAGCGAGGAAATGAACCCTCCAGCTCGGCCTCTGCCGTTGGAGCCACTTGAAACAACTCCTCCTTGCTGCAGCTCGCTGCTGGGTTTGACTCTTTGCCTGGTGGAAGCACGGGGAGTAAAACCCGGCTGGAGCCCAGGGTGCTACACTGAGCCAGCATCGGCCCCACGGGTGTCCCCCTGGCACTGCCCTGGCACCCCCGGGCTCTGGGGATGGCACCTCAGCCCACACAGTGCAGCAGGGGCCATGGCTCCAGCTGGCTCCACGCTTCCAGGATGCTCTCCTGCTTGAAGGAAGGGAATGGAAAAGAAGCGCTGAAACGCAACCATAAATATTTGCTGCAGCATCTTGGGCTGAAATCAAGCCCTGTGACTTGGGGATTTTGGGGAACGGGAAATTCCTCTGGCAGCCATCTGGGCATCAATACAGGGCTGAA
>NW_008593370.1:11927-36048 GCF_000691845.1 Merops nubicus | reverse complement strand
AGAGCGGTTTTAGGTGCAGAGATGCACATTTTGGGTTTTAAGCAAAATAGCACAGGCCGCTCTTATTTAACACGTAAGGTACCTCTGGGTGTTTTGGAAAACATTAATAACAACCACATGATTGGTGTAAAACACTGATTTTTCCATCCAGACACACTATTGTTTTCAGATAAATACATTCCATCGAGCTTTTCTGTATCTGAAGTTTCTGCGTGTGGCTTCTGCGTCTCAGGCAGATGGGAAGGGGGGTCTGACAATAGTGGTGGCCCAGGAGGAGCCACCGGAGCCCACCGGCTCAGGAACCCGAGACAGGGGCTAGCCCCTGTCCTCTGGGGCAATCACCAGTGACGTGGGACAGGGGTGGAAATTAAGGAAGGGATGGGAAAAGGAGCTGCACGGTGGATCCGAGCTGCTCTGCAGAGATAGGGAGAGGCAGAAAATGTGTTTCTTAGCATACAAACATCCATCACGGACACGCACAAGAGCATCCAAATTCCTCAGTGTTATATTTATGAAGCCATTCGGAGACATGACACAGGCCAGCTCCTGTAGATTTTTCCATGTGTTGTTAAAGATTCAAATTACAGAGCAATTTTCAGTCTTTGAAGACACTGGTCTTGGTACTGCAGAGCCTGGAGGCAGCTCCGGGCAGGGTCTGTCTGGAGATAACACAGAGCCACCACCAGCACTGAGCAAGCTCAGGAGGTAGGAGCAGGCCAGGAATGATGGAGGCACTGGGGGGGATTTACCCTGCTTGGAGATAAGGAAAGTATCCTGCTTTGAGCACGGGGTAAACAACTTCTGATACACAAGCTGGTTATCTGCAGAGTCCCATGGGAGGAAGCATATCTGGCGTGAGGCTCCACAGGCACATCTGCACCAGCACGGTGTGGGGACAGGGGCCCAGCCCCAGGTGATTTTGGGGAGCCCGGCTGCTCAGGGGTGCTCACCAGGGCTGCTCCACCAATGTGCAAAAGGGAGCTGAGATGGTTGGGTTTGTCTCAAGGAGGAGGAGAGGGGCTCCCTGTCTGTTGCACATGCAAGGCTTGGGCCACCCAAGTTAAAAATCACAGAAGGAGCTGGGCAAAATCAGAAAGACTCTATACACAGACTTAAACCCTCTTTTTTCAGCACAAAACTGCCAACATGAATCGTTTTGCCCACTAATTATCTTCTCAGAATACTCTGCAGAACTGAATTCAGGTGTGTCCTCACTGATAAGGCCAGGAGGACACTCACTAGCTGCAGAAGGCAAATGGTTTCATCTAAGCATGGCAATATTTGGGAGAAGTAACAAGAGCATGGCCATTCCCTGGTGCTCCCTGTGTAGCTGCAGGGTTCTCTTGCTGCAGAACCCAGGTCTGAAACCTCGACGAGCATCCTTCCTGGGTGGCACTCTGGGGAACTCAGGGACAAGCTCAAGGAGGCGACAGAGTCAGGAGAGGCGACGGCTGGAGCAGGAAGAGCTGATCTCAAGTTCAGAGCCTGATTTATGGCTCAGGCCTCGGGCAAATCACTTACTGGCTTTGTGGTTTCATTTCCTCATCTCTAGAATCTCTTCCACGGGTGAAGTGTGAGGGGGAATTAACATTCAAACTTTGTTTTTAATAAATATTTAAAGATTCATCTTATGTTTTATGAATATTTCTGAACGATCTCTCCACCCTTGCATAAGGGTCTTTCCCTGCCAGCTCTTTAATCTGAGCTCCTCTCCCCGCAGCGGCTGCGATGCCTCTACTGCAGATTTGTGCTTTCATTGAGTAACAATTAACTGCCTCAGATAAATGTAAAGGCATGTGAAGAAAGTTTTCTGCTGCCAGTTGTGCACCACCGTGCTGGACGCCGGCGAGACACATCAAACAAAAGAGCTCCTCTGCAGAAAACAAACCAAAGCAGCACCCAGCGCACGCCAGCGTGCTGTTAGCAAGCTCGGGGTAACCCCCAGGACTCCAAAATTCTTCGTTTCTGTGTGAAACGTCAGTAAAAACCTCTGTTTTCACCAGCTCAGTGTGATTTGGAAGTGAAAGGGCGGGCGTGAAGCTCCTCTGCGCTGAGGCCAGTGGAAATTCAGTGCGGGTTTGACCCGAGGACTGTGCACGCTTCAGCCTCTGCCTGGTTATTGTTAAGCTCATTAAAAACATCGGGGATTTTGCATCTTAAAAGTCTTTTCTAACTTCATAAAATATGTGAATGCTTAAGAAAGAATCTGTGTGCGACTGTATAAATAGTGACTAACAAGTAGGAATTTTGTGGTGTTCAAAGGGAGCAGAAGAAGCTGCCGAGCCTGTGGTATAATGAGTTCATTTGCCTTGCAGCCTACCTGGTGCCCAGCACCAGCTCGCCCTCCCTCAGACCTCGCTGGTGATGGGTCATGTGCTCATCCACCCAGATGAGTGATTTTAAGTTAAAGATTCCAAATTAGCTGTCTCAGACGTGCCCTGGCCCAAGGTTGGTCACTTAATTATAATACAGACGCTGAATTTCTAGGAGAAAATTCAAAGTATTTCAAAATGAAGCTTTTTGACACTTTGGGCTGAAATCATCTCCATTTCTAAATGACACTTCATTCTATTTTTAAAGTGCTGCAGAGTTTTGAGAGCAAATCCAGCCATGCATTCAACCAAACCAATATTTTTGTTCCAATCCTCATTTCCCAGAAAAATTTGTAGATCATTTGTTTTATTCCGAACTAGAACGAACCTTTCCCCCAAAACTTCACAACTGCCAATAATCCATTTTTATCCCAGATTTAATGTCGCTGTAAAACTTCCTTACTGGAACTGCTGGAACTTGAAGTTGTCATTAAGTGGATACCTTGCACTGTCACTAAAATTCGTGCCATTTTGTAATCTTCTAATTCCCCAAACTCGCCTCAGGCTTCAGTGTCCCTGTCTGAGGGGTGTTTACAGCTTATTCTTCCTCCGTAAGCAAAATCAACCCAAGAGCTACAACTGATGAAAGGCACGTTGCTGTCTGTCATGAGGGGCATATGTTGAAATATGGCAGAGAAAAAAGCCAGCAGTGCTCAAACCACTGCAGACTCCCAGTGGAACGAGGCATGTGAAGAATATTTTATATTTAGTCAGAGGAAGGGAAAGGCAGGAGCCGGATGATGTTGGGTTTTTCATGATGAAGAATATTTCTAGGGAGTGCTCCCTGCCATGGGAAAAGTTCCACGCTTTATTTGTCTAATGAACAACTGTCTCCAGTGTTTCACCACGCCAGGTTCCTTACTATGGAGAGCTGGAGCAAACCTACATTCTCTCTCCGTGTCCTTTTAAGCCCACATGGCTCTGTGAGCCAGGATGGGAAGAAGAGTTGGAAGCCATCATCAAAAAACCACAGCATCAGTTGCAAACAACGTCATCCTCCTGGGCTCTCCTGAGCTGAGAGGCTTCCTTTAATCTCACACTCAAGAGTCAGGCACTGGCCCAGGCTGCCCAGAGAGGTGGTCGCTGCCCCATCCCTGGCACCATCCCAGGTGAGGTTGGCCGGGGCTCTGAGCACCCTGCTCTAGCTGCAGATGTCCCTGCTGAGTGCAGGGGGTTGGACTGGGTGACCTTGAAAAGTCTCTTCCAACCTGAAGCATTCTATGACTCTATGACTCTGCTGCCTTCCCAGGGTACAAGCACTTGGATCCCACCAAATAACAGACTGTGCTGCTGCCTGTGAAACTCCCCCTGCTTTGAATTTCCGGCTGAAAGCCGAAGGCAGTGACTTGGCCAGGAACAGCCTTATTTTCAAAAGAGGCCCTCCCATTTCATCCCTGAATGCTCCCGATGTCCCTCCTGCTGCAGAGCATCTCCGTGCTGGACCACATGGCTCTCCTGCCATGTCTTCTGCCCTTGGTCTCCTCTGCTTCATGTGAGAAGGTGGAACAATGCTGCTTTCTGAGCCCCTTTCCACAATGGGGGGGTTGGACATTGTTTTCTTTTCCTGTTTTGTTTTGCATGGAGTAACTCCCCTCTATGGAGTCACTTCGTCTCCAGAAACAAGACTACTAATAAACTTAATTGCTTTGGGTAGCCCAAGCTAAATTCTGGCCTTAGAGGGGGAAAAAAATCTACAGTTGCATGGAACCTTTTCATCCCTGAGAGCCTTCCAAAGCACATGCTCAGATGCCACCACCTCTGTGTGGGGACAAGGGTTGGCCCTGTGGTTGAGGCATGGAGCTGGAAGTCAGGAGTTTTGGCAAGAGTTGAGACAGTCCTTTGGTATCAACATTTTCTCTGCTGGCCCCATCAGGTTCTGCAGAACATAAGCTTTAGGTTTTACAGAGAAAAACGGTTCAGTTCTTTGGGAGTCTAAAATCCAATTCAAGCAGCAAGCATGGATGAAAGCACAGCTGTACCCAGTGCTGCCTGTCCACCTTCAAATCTTACTCCAGGCACAGGATTAGACTCTCAGGCTAAAACCACTTCTGGGTGGGATGATATTTAGACTACGTGAAGGCAAATACAACATCCTACAGGCAGGACCAGAGTTCCAAAGGAAACAGAAAGGACAGGAGACTGTGTGCCAGATCTGGCTTCAGGTTATACCTGAAGCTCATGGAGTTGCTTTGGATCTGTGCTAGAGAAGCCAAGACCAGAGTCTAGCACCAGTTTTGGAATGGGATGCATGCAAAACCAACACACAGGTGTCAGACCAGCAGAAGAGGTCGAACACCTAGTACATGTGCCATTCCAGTATGGATCTCCAGAAGAACAGAGGGGTTTAGTCCTTTTCCTTTTCAGAACTTATAAAATTAATGGATGTCTTGGTGAAAGAAGAAACGGCGCAAGCCAAGGGTTCAACCATAAACCAGCAGCTGCCCCCCTCCCCACCTCCCAAAATAGACCTGAGCCTAAAAGTCGGTGATTTTTAAAATGTCTTCCACTCACAATCCCCAAGTAACTCCACCTTCCACTTTGTTCTCGTATCTCCACCATCAAGAAAGCAGAGCAGCTTCATTTTGATGTAATAACAGCCTCTCCTTGGCATTAAACCCCCTCCTAACGGGCATTGTGGTAGGTCATCTCCGTTCTCTTCCCCGTTCTTAAATGAAATCATTGTTTGCCCATGGACCAGGGCTGGTGCCTTCACCATCATCATCTGTACTTGCCCTTGGCCTTCAGAACACCTTGTTCGTGTACTGCAGCTGACAGACTGTGGAAGCATTCCCCTTGCTCACCGCAGAGCGAGGCTTTGCCTCTTCCACCAGCTTCATGTGACTGATCTGTAGGAACTTGCTTTGGCACCATCAGATTAGGTGCTGTTAACATCACTTATCCCGTTGAAGTTTCTTCCCAGTGAGCAATGAAACGTCCCTAATCCAGGCAGATTAAAGAGAAACACGTTTCATCATCCATCCCTCAGCTTCAGCCGCTCCATGAGAAGGCAAAAGGCAGTTGGGTTTAGGAATTGCTCATCACCCATCAGGCTGGAGGAACAGTCAGTGCCCATGATAGAGACACAGGCTGACACGGCTCAGATGGACGGGGAGGTTCAGCTGTGAAAACGATTTTCACGGTGCTTCTCCTCAAACTGCTGCAGATGCTTTGTACCCTGTAACTGCACCCTGCTCTGAGAGGCTGCTGCTTTCAGCACGTGCTTTCCACGGCCAGCCCCACCACTCTGCTCCTGCCTCCTCCCAGGCCCTTCTCCAGGCTCATGTTGAGGGACTGGCAGCTAATACTTTACATGTTCTTATCCAGTATACAACACTTCTTGTGTTTTAACCCCATATTCCAAGAAAACAGGAGCTTATGTTGTTCTCAGTGGATCCACAACCATGGCAAGGACTTTTAAAGACCTGGGTCAACCAGCATCTAATTTAGCAGCAGCGTGGCAGGCTTAGCTGCAGTACATGTAGCAGGCTCCGTGACCACTGCAGCCAGGAGGAGGACAGCCTCTGAGCACTGCTGCTGGGCAAAGACCAAGCGATGAGCCCAGAAGGTGCAACACCAAAGAATCTACTACATCAGAAAAACCTTGAATTGGAGGCTGCACTTTCTCTGCTACCAGAAATCAAATCACAAGGCGAGAATATGGAGGAAACCAGAACTTTGTGATTTCTGCTCCTCATGCAGAAAAGACTCTACCTCTGGAGGTGTGGAGGAATACCAATGGCTTTCCACAATGTCTCTCTGGAAAAAGTGGTGACCACAGACCCTACATAAAACATAACAGTCTCCCTTGAGCCTTGATCTCTCTCTCCCCAGTGTTTCCCATATCCCTTGTTTTGTCTGAGCCTTGCACCATGTGCCCTCAGAGCGGGGGCTCTCATGTGCCTGCCTGTGACACCACCAGCTTCTGAGCTCCAGGAGGACTCTGCCAGGACCACGGTATAAATATAAACACTCTCAGTGAAGTCCCTGCTTTTCTGAGGCATGGTTGGCCACAATGAAGCAAGAAGGAGTCAGCAAGGACAGACTGCACCCTTTGATACAGAACAGAGCCAGCGCTGCCCTGCCGTGATACGGCCTGAACCAATGCAGACTCAAACCAAGCCTTTCACTTGCCACCAAAATAAGCACATTATGGAATATTGCTATCCTCCCCAAACCACAGGGTTGTTTTAATGACCTTCCATTTAAGCATTAAGGAGTGAAATGTCTAATCCTGTTGAGTGTGTAAGAATGTGACTCATTCCTGTGAACTGCCTTCTTTTTGGCAGCTGCTCCATATGGCAACTAGTGCAGTATTCAAAATGGCAGGGTTGGAGTCTGCTAAATGAAAATGATAAATAAATGCTAACTGCAGCTAATACCTAATATAACATGTGTGTGTGTGCAATAATATTATTCTAGTTGCTGAGCAACTACCAAGGAGGTACAGCAGAAGAAAGGGATAAAACCTCCTGAATACGGGTACTCCCTTCATCAGCTTCATAGGGGACCCTGCTCAGGCTGGGCTTATCTCACCTTGGTTAGCACCAAGATCTGCTCTAAGGGAAAAGAAAAATCATAGAATCATAGAATGGTTGGGGCTGGAAGGGACTTTTAAAAGTCCAACCCCCCTGCAGGGAGCAGGGACATCATCAGCTAGTTCAGGTTGCTCAGAGTCCCATCCAACCTGCCCCTGAACGTTTCTACCACCTCTCTGGGCAAACAGTTGCTGATGAATGATTTACAGTAAATCAGGGCTGGATTCAAAGCCCAAAAGAATCCCTCAGAGTCCTGCCACTGGCAGCTCAGAACTGTCCACCAGGCTGGAAATCATCAACATGATAGGAGAAAATGTGACGCTGTGGCTGTGGTCATCTCCCACGTGGATGGGTTCTGCTGCTGCAAACGGTGACGGTCATGAGGTCAGGGCTTTAAACTCTTCCCGTGACAGAAGCAGCAAGCAAATAAGCTGAAACAACCCGTGGCTGTGCACCTACATATATGTTCAGCTGCATCTGTTGTTCATGCAACCACTTGTTTGTGCTCATCTACGCACGCTGCGAGATGCTACCTGGGCAATTAACGGGCTGAGCTCGCCCCTAATGGGTTTTCATAAGCAGAACCCAAACCACCCAGCCCTCTCTTGCAATTCTCCGAGCAACAGAGCTGCCACCTTGGTCTTCCAATTGAAAAGGGATAATTGCATTATCAGTGAGAGCTCTCTAGATCTCCCAGGAGATGTTCTGGACCTAGCAGGATCAGGTCCTAAGCATGTATGATTCACTGAAATAAACACCGGGCTGCATGTTTAAACTTGGCTTTCAAATTTGCTCCCAGAATGAATGGCCCACACTCCACTGCCTCAGCATCAGACAGGACATCCAGAACATGTAGGAGGTTGTAATGTCTGATGAGACAACTTTCTGTGGTGAGCACGTGCCGTCCTGCTGCTTTAGGTGTAAAAATGAAAGCTGAAATTCTAAAGTTGCTTCTGGCCTGGCCCGTGTAGAAATACAGGCTCCCATCAGGCATACAAGAAATGCATTTTTTATTTCTCTATCCTTTCTGGGCACTCCTTTGGCTCTTCTCCTCTGGCTGGAGGAGGTGATGCCCCAGACCCAGGCAGCCATGCACTGGCTGTTAGAGTTAGAGCCATCCATCAGTCCCCCCAGATGATGCTCATTTCTCTTTTATATTAAGCAATGCATTGCATCCGAGTTGCACATGTTAAAAAAAAAACACCCAAATTTATCTCTAGCTTCACTCAGCTTGTTAAATTGGCAAACTAAAAGAAATCAGAAAGGAACTTCATGTGAAATCTCAGTTATCTCACTGCAAAATTACTGGCATACAGTTACTCCATGGAAAATACAATAAAACCAAGTACACACAGTTAATTTTTACGTGAGACAGAGGAAGAAGAGCACATAGGAAGAGGAGAGCAGGGCAAGCACGAGCTAACTGCAGTGCTGTGAGCCAAGACACGTTATTTACCAAGTCTGATGTCTGCTGCAGATGTGCCCCCTGTTTTTTAGCCCGTTGGCAGATCTGTTCAGTTAAACTGAGTTTCACATCTACTCCTTGGACCGTTTAGGTACGTGGCTTGTCTGAACTTCCAGCCGAGAGGTTGGGCTGCAGTGGGACCTCCCAGCAGCCCTGCCCCGGGTGCCTGCAGCAAAGAGCTGCCAATAAAGGCCCGAGTCCTGGATTTCAGGATTTTAGGTTAAGGATTTTCAGTAGGAGGTTCTCCTGTGCCGACAGTTATGAATCTCCAAGGCTCTGCAGACGTTTCTATCCGTCCTGGCCATCGCTCAAATACTTGCAAACAATGACTAACACGAGCCCACACATACTCTGATCAAGCACAGGGCTGTGCTCACCAGCCCTCCCGAGCTGGCTGTCACACCACGCTTGGCCGTGGGCATGGCCACCTCCTGCTCCAGAGATGACCTGTGCCAAAGGGAGGCAGGCACTTGCTTGCTTTAAACCTCAGTAACTCATATCCAAGCTCCAGGACTGGCTATGTGTTACCCCACTGCTTGGCACGCCCATGGCCAGGCAGCCCGGGGGGAAAGCCATCCTGCCATGAAAACATTCTTTGGGGCACCCAAGCTGAAAAGCCCAGAGAAGACTTGGGTCAACGTACACACGCTCCGGTCACGCCTGCGATGGCAGCTCTGACAGAGCTTCTGAGTCACTGGGGAAAGATTAGAGGAAAGTTCCCTTCTGTTTTAATGAATGAATAAGCTCCAAGGTTTCTCTAGGGTGTGGAAAAAGATAAGGCTCAAGGAGGAAATGTGTCTGTGTAGCTCTCAGGTCTACCCAGTGCTTCCAGCACATTGCTAGAACAGCTGGCATTTGATGGTATAACATGTAGGTGCCTTCAGATCATCTTCTGGGCTGTCTTAACTGGAACTAGTGTACCTGAGATCTTAATTGCAATATATTTCACTGCAGAGTGTTTACAGGCTTTCCTGTACTGCCCAAGTCCTGATGGCCACATGAAGAAGCCTTTCAAAGGATTATTCACTGGAGCTGTCTGCATGCAGCGAAGCTAATGGTGAAAGAAACTTTGTTGTGCCTGCCTAGATCCCTGGAAACCCACAGAGACAGCTGGGGCTCCAGGAACATCTACCTCCATTTGCTCCCTGCCCCAGGTAAAGGGCAGAGTCAGGCCATGACCCTTATTCCAGCTCACAAGCAGCAGCAGAAATCAGAAGTGGCTGCACAGGCTGACATAGCCGGTTTTGCTGCTCACCTCTCCAAAGACTTGGATATTATGTGGGTAGGAGGCCTTCAGAAGAGCATCTCCCTGAGTCTGCACAGTAGGTTTATGGACCAAACCTTACCAGCACTACCTAAAGTCTCAGATGAGCAAGAAACTGCTCCACTCTGACCATACACGAATAAAGAGAATAAACAGAGTTCAGAGAATGAACTGGAGTAACATGAAACCCGGAGGCTTCATCACGTATGTGCTGAAACCATGTTCACTCTGCCCTAGAGTGGCCTTGCAGGGCTCAGACCATCAGTGACTGGAGGCTGCTCATGGGCAAGGGCAGAACCAGCACTGGTCTGTTGATGGGGACCTTGTCAACGCTTTCCTGGAGCAGCCTCCTGGAGCCTCAGAGGGTCCTTTACAGCAGATGGTTTTTTATCTGGTTTTGCCTCTCCCGCGAGCACGGGGTTTGAGGTGGGTTAGGGTGTGGGGTGTGTGTACACTGAACTTTTGGACTCCTTACTGTATGAAACGATGTGTTTACCCCTTCACTGGCTCCACGAGATGTCTGTGAAAGATGCAGCCAGGAATACTCAAGTTCACCCACTGGGGAAACGTTGTGAAGATCGCAGCCTTCCCCCCTTATCTGGGAGGCAGTTGATGAAGGGCCTGGCGTCAGTCTGGCAACTCTGATGGCTCCCATTTAGCACCAGCAGAGCTGCCTATCAGCAGAAAGCTGGGGCAGATAGCAGAGGGACTATCTAATCACATACCTTTTGCATTAGTGCTGCCATATATTCCTTCCATTTGCAATCAGGAGACTGGACCGCACTGAATTTTCACAGGAATGAACTGTCAACAACCCCATCCTTCCCAAGGCCTAAAAATGGGTGCTTTATCACAGAGGCCAGTAGACTTCTTTTCTTAGACTTCCAGGCAATGGCCGGAGCAGACTTGGAGCCCCCACCAGCGAGACATTAAGGAGACCTTTTTGAGATAACAACAGTTCACTTGGCTCTCTCAAGAATGCCTTATGGCTGTTCCTTTTCAAAGCCGAAGTAAGGAAACTAGCTCAATTAGAGCATATCAAGAATCTTTGTGTCTCCTGGTTTGTTTACCTTTTATCAGTGCTCTTAATATGCCTTCCTGCTTTTCCAAGAGGAGCAGGAGGGCCGTGCTTTGTAAGATCACACTAGAAAAATCAAGTAAGTAAGAGGCAGCTTTTTCAAGGAGCAAATCAGAGTTAATAGCAGGACAGCAAACAACTGCTACCAGCTTTCTGATGTTTCACTGCTTCTCGGTGCATTGGTTTGGCTGTGAGACCAAATTCCATTTCAATTTTGCAGAAGTACCTAGTTTTGTTTAACACACAATGCCAACCTATGATCTCTCAGGTCCTGTTTAAAAAGCCTGTGTAACTATTAGTTCTTTCTTGAGCCAAATGCCCATTAGGACTTGTCCTAAATAAAGAGCCCAGTAAAACATCTTCCCTAAGAATGGCATCTCAAAAACATTCTTCAAAGCTGAGCCCTGACTCTGCAGCAGACTCAAGTTCATCAGCTCTCAGAGCCTACATTATGCCATTAATTGCAGGCATAATTAACGATGGCCAAATCTCAAAAAAGTGCCAAATTAGATTTCACTTGAGACAAGCAGATGTATTTTGGATGACTGGCTAAGGCCAAATCCTGCCTGCCACTGAAGCCTACAAGTCTGGTCACAGACACGGAATCAGATTTGCAGCCTTCACATGACTCAGCTCTCCAAGCTGGAATCAGATGCTCAAATCCTCCTGACTGGAGATCTGGGCACGCAATTGCCTTAAGTTCCTCTGAAAATAAAAGTATTCCTTTGGAGGTTGGTTGGTGCATCCTACTCACCTATAAAGGTTATTGTTCCTCCCACACCCCTCTCCTTGTGCAAGCGAGCCAGAAACCCTGCCAGTGTCCTGCACTGCCACACAGTCCTGAATCCTCTTGTGCTAAGCAGGGGAAATAATAACTAAAAAAAGGAGATGAATCCTCCATAAAAATCTGCTTTTTACC
Source organism: Merops nubicus (assembly GCF_000691845.1). NCBI lineage: Eukaryota > Metazoa > Chordata > Aves > Coraciiformes > Meropidae > Merops > Merops nubicus. Next base: position 24,415 of record NW_008593370.1, on the reverse strand, counting down.
TAGTGAAAATCCTGGGTGAATGCTCAGAGCAATTTTTATATTCCAGTGACTTAGGTCACACCTGCTGCGTCCCAGCACCACCCTGAGCTGTTCTAACCTTGATTTGTGGTCCATATTTACCTCAGTTGTATCTGAAACTTTCTTTGTTGATGCATGTTTGGGACAGTTTAGGAGAGGGGGAACACAAAGCCTGGCCAGTGAAGTCCAACTTTCAGCTAGCTCCATCTGTAACTCAGGGGGGTTGGTCTATTAAACATCCAGTCTCACCCCATCCCTCCAGAAAACTAATTTTACTCATTTCCCACTGGGAGATAAAATGCAGGTCTGCTCCCATTCCAGGGACCTTTGGCTGGGATGCAAACAGCTTTGGAAACACTCTTATCTAAGCTTGAATGTCCTTTCAGAAAGTACATCAGCCTGCAAAAGGCTGTTGTGGTAGCCACGAAACCTCTTCATATGAAAAGTGGGAGCTCAGCCCACTACCAGAGCTCTCTGAAGAGATTTGTTTTCCTCTTAAAACCAACATCCCATGAGCACAGAGGGACAGATGTTGCAGGAGGAGTCTTTTACAGCCTGTTCTGAAAGGAACGTGCCCATACATTTGGAGGGGGTCCTAGCAGGTTGCCCCTGAGGGTTGGGTCCTGCACATGGCCACGGCAAGGTGATGCTGCACCCTCAGCACAGCCTTAGCCATGCTCTGCAAGGTCAGCTCATCTCCTGCCTGAATTGCTCCTGTTATCTGAGACAACTTCTCTGGGATCCCATTTTACACATGCTTGACATTTTTTATGGCTCCTCTTAAAACCTAGGCATAGGCTCAGCTGAAAAAAAACCCCAGGCTTATATCAATTGCTGAAAGCAGGAAGGGTTTGGAGAAGTGGGCAAGTTGAAACCTAGTCTTGAACGGCTCGGGGCTGGCCAAGACATCCCTGGGTTTGAGCCCCCGTGCTCTGCAGGTTTCCTGAGCCTGACCTGACACTTGGCTCACGTGGGTTTGGATTTCACAAGCAGAGCTCTGGCACCCTTCCCGTCACCGTGCCAGAAAGTAACAAGCGATCACTAACTCCTGACACATCTGCTGCCCCAGGACATCCAAACCCTGTCTGCCTAAGCCATTACACACTTTTCTGAGAGGAAAAAAAAAAGGGGGGTTGGCCTTGTGTATCAGTACCAGTGAAATACCAGCACTGCTCTGCTCTGCTCCGTGCCAAACCTGCTCCCTCCCACCTCTGCAAAGGGGCTCCGGGGCCTGGCAGCGGTGGCTGCCCGCGGAGGGTTGTAGCTGGGTGATGGTCTTGCCTGGCAATGGGTAGGGCCAGGCTTGGTGTGAGCTGCTGAGTTGGGTTTTGGAGCCTGTCTTGGGCTCCTGTCTGAGGGAACATGAGGATTTCCTCTCCTGGAGTCAGAGGAGATGGAGGGATGGGAGTACAGTGTGAGGGCAGCAGCTTGGTGAGCCCTCATCTTCATCTGCTGTCACAGCAAAGCCCATGAGCCTCTCCTAGGCTCATCCTAAGCAAAGGCTTATCCTAGGCTTGTCCCTAGCTTATCCTATCTTGTCCTGGCTTATCCTAATCACCTTGAAGGAGAAGTCAGAGCCGTCACAGCACAGAGGAGATGCCCACAGGGTGAATAAAAGGAGAGGCAGAGCTGGGAGAGACTCCTCTGAACATCTCCCTGGCCCAGCCTTGCACCAGGGCTATTCACGGCTCAGATGCTGTCACTCCAAGGGAACAATTTGTTCCCAGGGGTTCCCAAACCCCCTGTCTGATGCTTTGCCCTATGGCTCCCAAACTGCAGTGCTGGGGAGCATCAGGAGCCTCTTGCAGACCACTGCATGCCCTAGCCAGCCCCTAAAGCAGAGCAGTGGGATGGAGAGGTAGCTTTTATGGTCGACAGCAGTTTGCAGGTGAGCTGCAGGCTCCTTCCCATGGCCTCTGGGATGACTGGCAGCTGCCCTTTGGGAACCACAGCTCCACACGTTGTGAGGATCTATTTGCACCACCCTGCACAGCACACACTGCTGTCTTTAAAGGCTGACATGTTGCAAAATAAGAACAAAATGTTTGCAGCACGCTATCAAACCTCAGTGGCTTCGTTTTCCCCCAGAGGACTGGTGTACGTGGTCAAAGGAGATAGCAGAGAGCCAGGCCCAGCACCTCCTGGCCTGACGCCCAGGGAGCCACGATCAGCGCGTTTTTCCATCAGCTCTGTTTGGGAGTTGTTTCTCCCCAGTGCTGGAGCTACCTTTGCCCTTTGACAAAAAGCCCTTCTCCAAGAATTTCTGAGGTTAATCACTCGGGCGATGGCGTTTTCTGGTGGGACACGTAGTTGTTGGAATGAGGTGTGGGTTCATTCTGACCCACAGGAGCCCAGCAGCACTGCAGCCCTAAACGCCCAAGAATCCCTTAAAATCTGCAGGATTGCTGCCCTTTAAAGAAGCAGATTTTATTTTTTTTTTTTAAATTCTTTCATTTAATAACGTGGATGAATTTTCCCAGCTCACCCACTTGTGCAGGCACCAGTCTGAAGAATTTAGGGAAGTTCTCTTTTACTTTGGCAGGTAGCTCTTGCATACCCTCACTGCACACCCCCGTACTAGAAAAGACAAAATGCTCATGTCCCAGCAAACAGACAGAGCAGAATCACCCCCTGCATTACATTGAAGACTGTCGTTTCATTTACTTAATGGAACACATTTTTACGGGGCCTTCACCCCATCTCTGAAACTGCTGGCTGCTTTTTCTTGGCTGTGTTTTTCATGCACTTTGTTTCCTTATCACACCATATAATTTTCAGACAAATGAAAATCTGGGCTTTCGCTTGCACAAACACTTGGACCTAAAACCCTTGCCATTGCCAGCTCTTAGAAACGTATCCTCATAGCTGATGGGTTTTGTAAGGCCTTGGTCCTGGGAGACCTGTGAATATACCAGAATCTCAACTTTCCTTTATTTCAGGAGTCATTTTGTAGCCTTCACTGTTACAGGGAAAAGCATAAAACCCAAGAAGCCCAGTAATGCAAAAGGTAGAAGGCAGAGAAAAAGAACTGCCTTGTTATGATTTATAAGAATATGCATTTGCTGGATTTTTAAGGGAGTCTTGGGAGCTGGGGCTGGCAGAGGCTTGGGAACGCAGCCCAGGACCCTGCTCCAGCACCACTTGTGGAAAGAGGGTCCAGTGCAGCACCCACTCCTTGAGCAAGGCTCTAACCCTGTGAAGTACTTCACCACTCTCCAGACATCACCCTTTCCAGGCTGGTTTCTGACTTGTTATAAAAACTAAAGATGCATTGTATGCATCAGACTGCCTTTGCCAAGGCAAACAAACTCAGAGATGACTTTTTTTTCCAGGCGTTCGCAGCCAAATGAACAATCTCTATGAACAAATCTCTCAAATGAAAAGTCAAATCTCAAATCTCAAATGAACAGTTAATAGTCACAATCTCTACGTTAGACCCCAAATTCTGTGAAATAATACAAGAGGGTGACACTGTAACCCTGCATCTTAAATCATGTGTGTAATGTGCTCCTGTCTATCTGCTGCCTTCCATCCAAAAGCACCGGTAATTAATAGATAAGTGATAAGACAGAAAGTAATAATTCCAGGAAGCAGAACAATTCATTTTTATGAAAGACTGAAGTACTGTTTGCTTTCCCAAGAGGGATCTGGTAGCAAAAAGTCCATTGCTGATGCCGGAGGGGGGAGAGGATGGTGGTGGGAATAAAAGATGAATGGTCGCTCTGTTGCAGACCTGTTGCAGCTCAAAAAAAAGATGCAGGGTGCTGGGTGCAGGGTGCTGGGTGCCTGTCCCCCCATCAGCACAAGCATCATGCCATGAGGCCTCTGAAATAATGGGCACAGCCCTGGGACCTTCTGATTAAACAGTGTAGGACAAAAAAAAGCAGAGAGAAGGCTTCACAGGGGTGTGCTGGAAGCTGGTGTTGAGGATCTGTGTCCAGCTTTACACAAACTTTGCACAGCTTTACATCAAAGGCCAGGCAAAGCCAGGAAGGTGAGAGCCTCAGGGTCTCAGCACCTACAGATATCGGCCTCCTGTTTTCACACACAACCCCCCCAGGCCCCTTTCTGCTGCCACACAACTCGATGGGAGCAGAATCTGCTTGCTCAACTCCTGGAGAGTAATTGTAGGCTAATAACATGTGCTGGCATGTGGGTTGGGACGTGAAGTATGTGTGTAGGTGCCTCTGGAAATATGTCACTTGGAAAACACCCTGTCAGCCCACAGAAGCACTGTTCAACAACAGGAATTCCTTCAGATCTCTATTCATTCAAACTCTAAAGCCACTTTTTGTTGCTATACCAGGCAATAAACCTGCAAGAAATGAAGGAATTTACACATCAGATATCTCTGGTTCCTCTTCCTCCTTTCCCCAAGAGCAGTATGAGGGGACAGTTAATGATGCTAGTTTATGGTATAAATATTTTGACAGATTACATTTTCATATCATAAATTTTAACAGTGATGGCTGGTTTTAAACTTTTTTTTTCTTCCCTGACCAGGAATCTGTGTAAAGTAATAATACCTGAAGCGTTTCTTAAGGAGCATAACCTGTCCCTAGGAAAACATTCTCCTTCCCTTAAAATAATATCTCTTTGCCTGACAAAGAAACTCCAAATATTTGCACTCATGGCTCAAAGCTCTTGTATTCCATCTTCAGGTGAGATCTCATGATCTCGTGTGTAGGACCACTCACTCACACAAGGTTTGCTGTGCACCCCTGCAGCCCTGCTGCACCCACCTCCACAGCATCCTTCCAAAGCAGGGAAGTGCTGAAAGAAGTTTTAAGGGCATGGAAGCAGAAAGTGAGCATCCATGTCCCAGGAGTAAGACCTGGGGATGGGTTTATCCTACCAGAGTCCAGAAAGAGAGGTTCAGAAGCTGACACTGCTACGTTTTGATTCTTGGAGGTGAGGCAGCCAGTTGGAACACGCATCTCGGTCGCTTCAAGTGACAGCATAACCTGTCGTGCTGAGCCCATAGACCCAGGGCTGTTTGTTGTGGAGTCAATGACAAACTGCCCTTGGCTTCCATGGGAACCTCGGGGCGCCGGACGAGCGGGCTGGGAGGATGTGAGGAGTTACACAGAGCTCAGTCTGGGAACCGTGCCGCAGAACTGGCACCTCCACCTGCCTGCGGCTGCCTGTGGGGTGGGTCTGCGCGGCTCTGGGCAGCCATGTGCTCTCAGTTTAGTGCAGAGAGAGAAGGGAAAGCTCTTCCCACAGCATAACTGGGCACACCTACACATGAGTGAGCCTTCTCCTTGTCCCCTAAAACCCATCACCCTGCACCTCTGTTTGCAGGGCTTTCGGTCCCTCCTCGCACGCCGGTTCCAGAAGTGAGAGAACAGAGACCCCAAGACCTCCAGTTTCACAGCAGCTGCCCCTGGCCCAGGCCAAGAGGCACATTCCTCTCCCCAAAGGGTGACTGGCACCTTCTGCTGCCTGTCTGCATGGGACTGAGGTGGGCAGACCAGGGGAAATCACCCGGCACAGATAGGATTATTACAGGGAAGTCTGCAAGGGACAGACCCTACAAATCCCAATGAAACCAAGCTTCATTAGTGCCACTTCTTAATGAACAACTTGTTTAATTACACAGCTGAAGAGATAGTTTAGAAAAACTTTCCAATATGCTTCTTGGATGTCATTACACCCTGATAGGATTGTTAATGGGATGAATTTCAAACGCCCTGCAACTGAAGTTCAGCGAGATTTTGGGTTATAGAGTGCACTGGGACACGTTTCCCACAGAGGAGCTTAAATTCTCTGCAAACCTACAATTAAAATTCTCAGATTGCAGTAAAAACTGCTACAGCTTAACCTTTTGCAACAATTTTTGATGGCCGCATATTTCTTTTTCTTTGAAAAAAAAAAAAAGAAATCTCTCTACAGGGCCTATGTCAATCTTCAGACATGCCAGCTCAGGGCTGAGAACGAGATAGGCAGAAGAATGTTGCTGGGAGAAGGATCTGGCCGTATCTGCTTCCGAACTTTCCCATGCACAGAAATGAAATGTGGACCCCGGCACCTCGGTGTCTGGCTCCAGCTCTAAAGTGGTTTCCACTAGTTATAGAACATGCTGACAGCCTCTTCAGATAAGTAGGGCAAGGCAAGGGCACTCGGGCGCTTGGCAGCCGGAGACTCGGGCGTCCTGCTTGTGTGGCTCCAGGAGCAGCGTTTGAACCCCACTCCCAGTGTGTGTGAACAATTCCTCTATGGAAGGCACCCGAGCCATGAACCCCCTCGGTAATTCCAGGCTCATTAAAATCTCCAGTCAGTAGCACAGGACACTTGGAAGCCCTCAAATCCATTACTGTGAATGTAAGGAGAATGGGAAAGCATCACTGTTGAGTGGGAAAGGATTTCTGTGTCTGCTCCCAAATTTAAAAGGATTTCAGGCTCTGTCCATCTTAGGTTTTTACACCACTGCCCATCTCTGTGGTGCCCAAATCCCTTCCCCATATCAACGCATTCGCAATGCCCAAACCTTTAACAGTGTTCATGGAATTCCTGTTCTTTGTCTTTCTGAAGGATGAAACTTCAATGCTGGAGATCTGGAGCTCTCACGAGGTGATCTTTCCCAGTGAGTTCAAATAAGCCTAATTAATTAATTTGAAATTTATTTCACCACACATTTAACCGTGCTCTTTCGGGGGGGTGGGGGAGGCAGATTTTCAGGGAGCTCCGATTTGGAGACAGATGTAATTTTGTCTCTCTGCAGAGCCTTGCACAACTGCCCATTACCCAAATTGTCGGTGGCGTCAGGAGGGTTCTTCCTCCATTTTCAGGTCTCCCTGACACCATTAGAGTCCTTCCATTTCACAACGGACACAGCGGTTTGGAAAGGGTAGAAATTGCTTTATAGCGCTATAAAGCTCTGCTTGAGATAATAGGTCATTTTTATCAAGTCAACTCTCCTTCCCCTATGAAGATATTTCAGAGAAGTAGGCAGGAGCCTAGAATTGCTGGGATGTTCCTGCCCCGAGATCCCCCGACGCCTGTGATGGTGTGGTGTGACCAATGTTTGAATGGCCAAGTGACACAATGACAATTTTGGGTGAGAAATAAGCCTTTGGCAACCCAAGGCTCTGCCAGGACAATGACCACAAAAGGGAGTTTGGGGCAGGAGCTGCTTTTTGGGATGGTTTCCCCATCTGCACAGGACATGCTCGTGCCTCATCGCTCAGCCAGGACTCTCTCTTGGACAAACACTCCCCAAACGTGTCTGCAGAGCAGGGGGAGAGGCTGTCACAGGGTATTACTTCCATCCTTGTAATGTTGCTGAAACAGAAGTAGAGGCTCTTTCACACACACAAATTATGCTGTAGCATAAACATAGCCTCGAGGAGCCCACTCGGATTTCAAAGCTCCACGGCACAGTCCATCAGCCTCACACAGTATTTTGCTCGCACACACACACACTTTTTTAATGGCAATGAAAAGAAAGCTTCTGCCTGACAAAAAACCAGAGTCGATAAGCGCTGGTCTGCCTCTTCTCCAAGTAATCTCTCCCTAATCAGCCGGACAGCCTGGAACAGAGGGGGAAAACAAAGCACGGGGCGACGTCTTCCCCAGTGAAAGATGTCCCTGGGCCGGTGCCCTTCGAAGCAGAGGAAGACGTTTGCTGCGTGCCAGCTCTGGCCCTGGCATGCTCACGGGCTCCAGAGCTCCGCACCGACGCCAACCGCACGCGGGCGCCAAGGCCAGAGAGGTGGCAAGTCCTCTGCCTCTGCCTCAGCTCTTGTGGACGAAGGTCAGGCTGCAGCCAGGCAGAGCTGCTCAGCGAGACCATCAGAGGCTGCCCTGTTCATCTGCCCTGTGTTTAAACGTTCCTCAGAACTCAGCTGCCTCTTACCCAGCTTCAGGAACATGATTCAAACCAGAAGACTAATATCGTCAGAAAGCCCAAATTAGCCTGAGACAGTTTGGTTTCCGGCAGATTGGGGATAATTGCTACTGGTTGATCACCCAAATTTTTCTGCTTTGAACTCACTTTTCAGTTGCTTATTCATTGCCCCCAAACTGCGTCTCCTGCTCATGACATCCGGGATGGGGAAGGAGCAGGTCCTGAACTGCCAGTGCCTCCCTCAGCTTGCACACTCAGCATCCCCACCTCATCCCAGACCACGCCACGGAGGGGCCGGCGGGACAGAGCGTTTATTGCTGGAGCAGCAGAGCAAACAGAATCCTGCATCAGTCAGAGCTGTTTGGGAAGTTTATTACATTTCACGGCTGCCATAACTGAGAGCAGGGCCTTCAGGTTTGGAAGGCTTTTCTATTTCCCTTTGACATTTGTGTGAAGGGGCTTTGCGCGCTGTTAAGGAGGGTCTCCCGGCAGTTCAATCTACCGTCTGTTCGAGATGAAACTCCCCAAATTTCCCCCGTGTGAGACGAAGAGGTGTTAAGGAGAGAAATGCAAAGGAATGAATCACAGCCTGCCCAGCAGTACAGTCTGCTCCTCGGCTGCCGTGTAAAGAACGTAATGTTCGTGGGGAAGTGGTTGAACTGGTTTCTTTCCCTGAAAAAGGCTCTAAGAAGAGCTGGAAATGTTTTTGTAAAGCAAATGTCAACAATGCAGGACTCTCCCCCTCATCTCCTTCAGCAGAGACCCAAAGCAAAGCCACGGAGAGGCACGTAAGGCATAATTCAAAGCAGGCTATTTAAATCTCAATTCAGAATTACGCTCATATCAAGGAAACTTAATTATCTGTATTTTAACATCTTATCTCCAATATGATTTCTCCAAACAAACAGCAGTCTGGAAACAGCCAGTAGATAATCCCTCCAATCTCTGCTATCTCAGTCGGGGAAGTCAGCGCCCGGGGCGGCGGAAGGCGACCGGGGAGGGGGAGCCAGGAGCCCAGGGCTCCCAGAGACCCGCTGGATGCTTGCCCTGGCACGGGCAGCGTCCCCTGCCAGCCCCGGGGCTGCCCGGCGTGGCAGAGGGCTGGCTGCACGGGCAGAGCATCGTGCCCCTGCTCGAGCTCCTCCACAAGCTTTGTGGGAGCAGGGCAAGGGGCCTTGGCACAGGGCGCTGCTGCCAGCGGCCAGCTGGGCACAGCCCACCCCAAGGTGCCCCCCTCTGTGTTACTGGTAGGGTAACACGCCTAAATTCATCAGGAGAAATCACGTGTGAGAGAGCACTTGTGGAACTGGGAAGGTTTGGGAAAAAAACACTGTTTTTTCAGCATTTCTTTCAAGGTGAGTGCTTTCCTGGATCTCATGTTTCCCCAATAAGGGTTAGGCAACAAAATTCCCATTCTAAAAGCTCAACAACCATAAAGACTGGATCCTGAGTCTAGCATCTCTAGTCCTTCAGAAAAGACGGGCTCTTGGGCACTCCTGTAAGGTCAATAAATTTTCTGAAAGGAGCCTAAAAGCCATTTTGGGATTGATTAATTTCTCATATCATCGTGTTCCACGTTACTGTATTCCCCACACAACATTTCTCCCATGCTACATCCCGAACACAACCACCTTCCTACAGTCACATGAGAAGTGCTGACCTAACTCTGGTTCCAAGGTCTGATCTTGCTCCATCAGTGGCAAAACTCCTTGTGATGACAACAGTACTAAGGACTAATTCTGATAATAATTAAATGTCAAGGAGAACTTTTCATCCGGAATGATATCGTAAGCACTAGCTAACGTTTTGCAGATAGATGGAACAAAGTGTGTGGAAGTTCACCCATGTGTAATGCTTCCTATTTTCACACTTCCAGTCAGAACCAGAATGGGATAATCCTGAAGAGTCTGGAAAAAAAGAAACAATCCCTGGTACTATTTTGGAGCCAGGTCCTTGAGTGAAAATTCTTTTAAGACCAAACTTTAAAGATTTAACGTGATGTCTAACCTCTGGTAAAACTTTCACTAATATTAACAGGGCTGGGCTGTTCTCAAGTTGTCCCCAAAACCTTGGAACCAAGCACGAACAAGTTCCACCAGAGGTAGAAGTGGCCCCTTGCTCAGTGCTCACTCAGCAAGATCCTTATCCAAATCCTCACCCGAAATCCTTGTGCACCTACAGGCTGATCTTCCACAAAATCTTGAGAAGGAATTGTCATGGATATAGGTCATCTCATAGATATTTGCATTTATTTACTTGTTTTCTAGCTGGAAAATGCAAACCAAGAAAAGGGGAATGACTTATTTTGACCTCATCCCCAATGCTACACTTGCTCAGAACTGGAATTTGGACCCACATTTTATCTTTTTTTTTTGATGGGACAGAGAGCAAGGGAATTCCTCTGAGACTTTCCCAAACCAACACGCTTTCTAAAAATAGCTGCACGGAGTTTTTTTGGCCTGAGGTGCATTGCATTTTAATGGCACAATAGGGAAGGCTGCATTTTTATGAGGCCACCTCTTAATCTTAGGAAAGGTAATTTCTCAAGAACCACCACTCCCTGTCCCACTTTAAAGGTGCTTTTTCTTGTTTGGGTTTGCAATCTCTGTCACTGTGCTCACCACGCATGATAATGAATGCTTCACTGGAAAGGTGTGAGGGCTTTCCCTGCAAGTCATCCTGGAGCAGATAGGGCAGGTTCTCTCCTGAAAAGAGCTCACCTTAATTGAGTTTTGGAGAGTCATGAGGCAAGAAGCAAACTGCTGACTGGCTCTGGATCTTGGTGGGCTGCTTCACTCAGCAAAAAGTGTAGCACTGAAACTCTGGCAATCTTTACAACAGCTCTGCAACGTGTGCTGCACATTTGCACTGTACCATAGAATCACAGAGTCATGGACTGGTTTGGGTTGGAAGAGACCTTTAAAGATTATCTAGTCCAGCCTCTCTGCAGGGACATCTGCAGCTAGAGCAGGGTGCTCAGAGCCCCAGCCAACCTCACCTGGGATGGTTCCAGGGATGGGGCAGCGACCACCTCTCTGGGCAGCCTGGGACAGGGGCTCAACACCCTCAGTGTCAAACATTTCCTCCTTCTCTCTAGTCTCAATCTCCCTCTTTCAGTTTCAAACCATCTCCCCTTGTCCTGTCCCAACAGACCCTGCTCCGAAATCCCTCCCCAGGTTTCTGGCAGGTCCCTGGCAGTCCTGGCAGCCTCCAGCAGGTCTCCCCAGCTGGAGCCTTCTCCTCTGTGGCTGCCCCAGCCCAACTCTCTCCTGCTGGGCTCCCAGCAGAGGGGTTCCCCCCTCGGGGCATTGCTGGGGCTCCTCTGGCCCCGCTCCAGCAGCTCCCTGGCTCTGCTGTGCTGAGGACTCCAGAGCTGCCCCAGCACTGCAGGGGGGTCTCCCCAGAGCTGGCAGAGGGGCAGGATCCCCTCCCTCAACTGCTGCCCACTTTGCCGGGGGGGTCAGCCCAGGATGTGATTGGCTTCTGTGCTTAAACTCATGAGAGCAGTAGGTTGTCCTGATGCTGGTGGTGCTGTCCCCTTCCAGGCAGTGAGGGAATCACTTGATCATTGCACATTGCACGTGTAACCTTTCATACTATTTGCCAGAAGTTTGATATGTCTGTGACTAGGAGCTCTGTGCTACAGCAGAGGTTTCTTCAAATCATGTCTGGCTGACTTGTACAGTCTCAGGTCTCCAAGCAAGGAAACTCAACAGTCTCAGCCTTCTGCACCAACACGTGGCTTGCCTCCTGTTTGGCTTCCAGCACTGGATCATTCACAGGAATCATCCCCCAGAGGATTCAAGCTCTTATTCTGACTCCTTGTCATAGGTGCAGAAGGTGTCCTGGAGCTCAGGACCACCCTAGCAGCTCTCATCCATCCCTGTCCTGTAGGCAGCCCAACTTCAGTTCCAGTTCAGGCTGAAGCTGTCACCTTATCACCTTGCAGAAGATGCAGGAACCTGCCCAGGAAGCCCTGGGCTCTCTTCTCTGCTGGTGGCAAATCCCTGTAGCATCATTGCAAGGGCTGATGAGACATGGGCAAAGTGCCATCTCAAAGTTGGCTGTTCCCTCTTAAACTGCAGCTTTCTTCAGTGCAGGGAAAAATTGGTCATTGTAGAATAACCTTTGAGAGCACCTGTAAAGGTCTTGTTCTCCAAAATAGTGACTCATTTATATACCTGTTTGCTGTGATCTGCTTGAAAAGGAGAATTATACAGTAACTTATGAAGTGGGAGAAAGGCACAAACCACAAAGTGGCATTTTCTTTTGTCTGATGATGCACGACTCAGAACGGGCATGCGAGTGAGTCCCAAGCCAAGGTTCAACCCACCTTACACAGGCATTTCACGAGCCCCTGAGTCTGGTCACCTTAGGCTCCCTCCACAGTAAGTGGAGAGCTCTATGGATCTCCAGTGGGCACTGCCTAAGACCTTAATTACTCCCTAAGATCTTAATTAATCCCTGGAGGTGTTCACCTGCATTCCTCCACTATAGAGGGAGCCAAGAGCAAATACACTTCTACTTCAGACATCTCATGCAATGAAATGCTTAAATAAGTGTGGGATGAACCCACAGAAGTGCAGAACTGTGCAATGAGTTTTGTTTATTGCCCAAGTTT
>NW_008593370.1:0-11896 GCF_000691845.1 Merops nubicus | reverse complement strand
CTGCAGTGGAAACATCTTCTCTCTGTTGAACCTTCTGTAGCAATTCTCTCAGTGGAAGAGGAGCACTGAACGCAGGATGCTCCATGGCAGAGTGGGTAAAACTCTGCTCCCTGACAACACATCCCAGATTCACTTGGGAATTCCCAAGTGAATTCCTTCTGGATTAGTTCAGTTGTTCCAAAATCACAGATTGAATCTTCCCATCAGAGACAACGTCACATGCACTGGGATGATAAAACAGGGAAGTTCCAACACAGCTCCCTGGCCCAGGCTCTGAGCTGCCACAGAATCTACTAGAAACAGGGGAAAGTCAAACACTTAAAAAACACAGAATCACACAAAATGGCAGCGGCTGGAAGGGACCTCTGGAGATCATCTCATCCAACCCCCCTGCTCCAGCAGCTCACCCACAGCAGGGTGCCCAGGATCACATCCAGGTGGGTTTGGGATCTCTTCAGAGGAGACTCCACAGCCTCTCTGGGCAGCCTGGGCCAGTGCCCATGGATGCCAGACTCTCTGGTGATGGATGCAGAACACCAAGCACCATTCCCACCTTCCTTTGCACCATTTTGGCTGCACTCTCCCTTGTTACCAACCATTGCTGGTTCAGTTGGTGCCCATCCTTGGCTGAGGTCTGTTGTTCATCTAAATAAATGTGCTCTGAACCTGATCTTTTGCTAGATTTATCCTGCAAGAAGATCTTTGGGCTTCCTCCACCGTTCTGTGCAGCTCAACGAGGAACGGATGAGATCCGGCTGAGTGGTAAGCTCTCCTGAACCATCCAGGAAACCCCTCCCAGCCTGGTGACTCCCAGGGACTGGGCAGATGGGGGCTTTTTGTCAGGGAAGGGCTTGGTCCCAGGCGTCCCCCCTCCACGTGAGCCCTTTGTGGGACCGCTGCGCCATGTGCGTTGGTGTGCTTCACTCTACCTGTGGGATGGCAGGTTGCCATGCTCAGAAGTTCCTCCTCAGTGAACTGTTCATCACATCTCCAATGAAAACAACCTTTTTATGTGCTAAACCCAGCATCTCATTCCAAATGTAACAAATTAAAGTGTATGAAAGTTTGAAAATACCTTAAATGCTAGGATAAGCAAAACTATAAAAAGCTTAGCGCCACAAATCAGAGCCTATACTGGAACAGGAGACTTGGAGGGAACCTGAAAAATCTGGGGTTGTCTGGGTGAGGGGATCATGATTCCTTTAGGTTGTTACTCCCTGGCATTAATTAACGATCTGGGAACACGCACGAGCGGCTTCTTGATTTTTGCTGTTGTCCAGGGGGTTGGGTTTGGTTTTTGCTGGGAGTTTTTGTGTTTCGCCAAGTTCTGTATTCCAAGAATGTCTTTTAAAATAGTCCCTGTCATGAAAACGTTCTTCAGGACTTCCAAAAAAGTTCATCACAGTGAATTCAGGTTGTTTGCCTCGCCGCCGCTCACCCAAAGTGCTTTTTTTTTTGGTGTGTTTGCTCAGAGCTGTTGCCAAAACGATCCGCGCAGTGTGCCACTAAAAATGCAGACTTCTGAACTGCAAGCTGCAGTTTGCACAGTAATTTATGTTTGGGTGGAAAGCACATTTTCCCATGCCGAGAAGGACAAAAGAACATCTTTACAAAATACTGAGTGTATTTGTGTGCGTGTGAGAGAGAGGCACAGAACTGCTTCCTTGGCAGTCCTGCTGGTATTCATAGCACAGGGATCCAAACCACGGCCACCCGTCTGGTGGATGGACCTACGTTGCTCCAGTCCTCCAGAAGCAACAGTGCTTTGACTTGGCCTCGTCTGCAGACAGCTGATTTTTCAGTTCTTTCACACCAGCTTGTAATTCTGCCATACTGTTCCCAACAAAATATCCCAAATTTATCAAAGGCATCATCAAAACAACATGAAATGTGCCCCACTACTGCCCCTGACCACCAGGCGCTTCTACAAAACCTGAGTACAACTTGGTGCCCACAGCTGGTGTTCCAGATTCTGAGCAACCCTCTAAATTCAACCTTTCCATACTCAAAAATAAATTTCCTGAATATTTCCTTTTTGAAACCTGATTTTTTTACAAGACAAAAATGATGTGTGAAATGAGTCATAAGCTGATTACTAAAAATTTAAGAAAATAATGAAGATGCCCATCCTTCCCCCCTGCATGATCCATGCAGACACCGTGGGCAGTAACATTCCTCCTGTGCTGGCCTGCAGTGACCATCCACAGTGCTACAATCTCAGCAGCTTCTCCAGAGCCCTTCTCTGTCTTCTGTGATGAAGGTCAGGCCAGAAACTCAGGTACTGGCTCTTTTTACCCAGTCTTTGTAGGCTGCAGTCCCCGAGCACTGATGGAGGGTGGGCTCAGTATTCTGATACACAGATTTGGGGAGTTACTCTGGAGATAAGTGTGACACCAACCCAGAAGTTCAACTCAGACCTTACTGTGGCCTTTCCATACTTCAAGGGGATCGACCAGAAAGCTGGGGAGGGACTTTGGAGCAGGGGCTGTTGGGACAGGACAAGGGAGGATGGTTTGAAACTAAAAGAGGGAGATTGAGACTAGAGAGAAGGAGGAAATTTTTGATGCTGAGGGTGGTCCCTGTCCCAGGCTGCCCAGAGAGGTGGTCAATGCCCCATCCCTGGAACCATCCCAGGTGAGGTTGGCCGGGGCTCTGAGCACCCTGCTCTAGCTGCAGATGTCCCTGCTCCCTGCAGGGGGTTGGACTGGATGACCTTGAAAGGTCCCTTCCCACCCAAAACATTCTATTATTCGATGTGCCTTCTGCATGATGTTCTCATGATCTCTGCAACACTGGATATTTTTGGACGTATTAGCCCTTTACAGGGTTTCCACTTGTCTGTGCAACAAGTGGCACAGAGATTAGCCCTGAAAAGCACCAAGTGTATAAAGCCTGCACAGCACCAAGTCTCAGTGCCTCCTGTGTTTCACTAACAGAGGTTGGCTGCTCTCTTGAAAGCATCTTCAAAACCACTCAACGCACTCAAAAACAAGAGTCAAGAGGGAGCTGGCACCAGAAGAATCTCTGGACAACTCTGAAGCACGTTGGTCCATCCCCACATAAATGCATGGTCTGATGCAGAACCCAGCCCTGAGCCAAGCCTGCCTGGAGCACCACGCAGCACACTGCACCATACCCAGGGTGTGACAAGAGTCTGTGGCACGAGGCACCAGAGAATGGAACTTGTGCTTCTCCCTCTAGTTTTATGTCTACTGTAAGATACCATTTGTGAGAGCAATTTTCTCTCAATGCGCTTGCATTATGAGGTCCCTTTACAAAGAGGAATTATCAGGTAGAATTTAGTAAATGATAAAGAGTTATTCAGCCAGTCCTGCAAGTGAGAGAGGTGAAACATGAACTGCACACGTTTGAAGGAAGCAGAGGCACCAAATGCTGATGTCCTCAATTGCTTTCATTAGATATGGTTTGGCGATTGGTGCTGGGAACATAAAACTAGAACAATTGGGGAAGCAAAAAAGAAAAAAAAAACCCCAAAGGGAAAATCAGAAGTAGGAATTTTAAACAGGAAAAGCATGGCGTCAGGACGGGCGGAAGATAACAGAGTGCTCTGCTGAACACACAAACAAACAAAAAATAACAGAGACAAACTGGCAAAACATTCCTCTGGCTGACTTAACCACTGCTCTGCTACAGTCACAGGTCCCCAACCAACGCTGTCCTTTTGTCACTGCTCCAGCATCCTTCCCTGCAGATAAAGCTGAGTGGAAGGGATCTCTCTGCTGTTATAGGGGCTTGGTAACAAAGGAGCAAGGAGAGAGAAACGTCAAGAGCACAATGAGTAATAGTTCCCCTCTCGTTAAATGAGGATAACACCCCTGACCTCTCCGTGAAGCACTTTAAAACTGATTAGTAAAACGTTCTAGATAAGGGCTAGGGCACATCACTGTTACTGCTGACTGCGGCTGCTTCCCCAGAGCAAGGCTCTCCCTCCAAAATCACATCCAAAACATGATGCAAACAAACGAGATGACTGGTTCCTCCCAGGCTTGGTGCACAACGCCTCAGCTCTGAGGACCAGCAGCATTCCTTCCCTTCCCAGGGCCAGAAAAGCCAGGTCCCATGAAGGAGAACCCACCACAGCCATGTCCATTATCCATGCCACGCTGCCCTACCAGCACATGCTGGAAGTGCTGAGCCATGCACAGGCTGGAACCACTTTTGGGGAGGTGGCTGTCACAGCTATGCCACCGCCGTGGACTGAGCAGCAAACCTGGGGTCCATCTCCCCTACGGCTCCTCCCCACCCGTCCCTCCCAGCGTGTCAAAGCAGACCTCCCAGGTCCTCTCCCTGCACTCACAGTCTTCTGGGGAACTGACAGAAGCCAAGAGAAGATCTAATGGCAATAACTGCTCATATAATTAAAGTCTGGGTTACTTTAAAGACTAAAATCATGCCGAGACCTCAGCAAATCGCCCTGCAGATATGAATAGCAACCTTCAGATCCACAGCCCTACTGACAGCCATCAAGCAGAGAGGAGGACAGAGTCCATGATCTCCTGGGGAATGTGGAGTTTATTCCAGTGGCTCTAATTGTTCATAAGGCTGTTTCCCAAACGGCACTGCATTCTCAGGAGATGAAGAGGGGATGGCTGTTTATACCGTGTGCTATAACTAAACAGTGCTGGAGAATTATCTTATCTTCCCATCAGGAGTCGAATGCGGAGGGTTCCTTTGTAAAGCCCAAACGAGCCCCCTGGAAGTTTTCCCAAACATTGTTTTACACATTATTTTATCCACGGAAGTTAAAGGTCTCTCTTCAAAGAATGGGAAACGTATCACTTTTTTTTCTCTTCAGATCTCCAGGAGAAGTCATCCCAAGTGGAGAAATCAGTGGTGAGCTGAGGTCCCTCTCTTGCGCACAAGGGGCTTGGAGAGTCACCACCAATCACACACACTGATGGCAAACACACGAAGCCAAAGCCTGAATTTTCAGCTGTCAAACTCAAGAACCCCCATTACCCGTGCACATGAGCTGCTGTCGTGTGCCTGGAGAGATCCCTGCCAACCCAAATACAGAAAGCTGCCTGACATTTAGGAACCAGTATTGTTGGGGAGCACCCAACCTCTTCCCAACTGAACCATCACTGGTCAGCATCAAGGGCAAAACTGGCAGTTTTGGCCCATATGTGACAGCTCCTTATGGCACTGCTGGTTTGGGGTTTTTTTTGAAGAAAAGGAGAGCAGTATCACAAAAATCATCACTACCACCAACCTCTCAGGTGTTTTGAGGGGACAAATTTTCCAGAGTGGCAATAATTCACCTGCATTCACCCTGCTGATTTTCCACAGACTCCTGTTCTTACAGCCATCAAGTACCTTAGAAAAGTTAAGTCTTTCCTTGTTGTCTCTCAGAAGGGCTGAGAAACGTGGGAAAAAAAATAAAAAAGGAGAAAAAGAATAACTATAATGACCAAGAAACAGGAAAAGCCATTATATACAGCAATAAAAAGACTGCTTCCCCCCCTGTTCAAAACACGATCGTATTATCTTAGCAACCAGCATGGCAAAGCAGATTTTACCACAGGAATTGTACAATCATTCCTAAAGAAACGGGAAGGGGAAAGCATTTATTCCTTTCTATATTTTATGACGTGAGAGCTGATATGATTTGCTGCAGTTGAAGCTGCACATATACAGCCAGAGTGGGTTTCACACTCATTGTTTTTGCATTTTGCTGCCTATACGCTGCAGGGCGAGGTAGTTTCCTACTGCTGGTGTTTGAAGGGCCTGAAACCATAATAGTCTCTCTGTAACATTCCCAAATGTTGACATGTTTGGTGCCTGTTTTGTCAAGTAAACCTTTGCAATCTCTTTCAGAGTTGTCTGGGACACACTAAATTAGTTAGTTGTTCTTGCACTTCTGCTCGGTGCTTAATAAAAAACCCTTCAGGAGAAATATATATATATTTTTTAAAAAAAAGCCCACAGAAAAGTCTTTCCTGCTACATGAAGAGCACACTCGGATCTGAGAGCTTGGGAATGCTCCACGAGAAGGGTTAAGGGAGATTTACAGCCCCTCGGAGCAATCACCCAGCGCTGCGATTTCACGGTAATTTCAACAAGAGCATCTCTGAACAAGACAGGCACGTCAGGAGAGCCACTCACAGGAAGCTCTTCAGGCAAAACATTACACAGGCTGGTAATTAGGGTCATTGACTCCTCTGCAGAACGATCCTTATCGAGGAGGCAGAGTCAGCACTCTGCCACCCTGCCCAGACCCAGAGCAGGGAGAGGAGCAGCCAGGCCTCGCAGAGGGATGTCCAGTTGGGCTGGGCAATGCTCAACAGAGCGTGGGGTCCTGTCCGAGTCAGTAAAGCGCCTTTTTCCTGGGTTTTATTGCTTTTTATTGCTTTTTATTGCAGGACCGTGGGCACTGAGAAGATCTTTGCCTGAACCCTGCTTTGCTTGAACTGTGAGAGCTGTTTGTTTGCCTTCTGCTCTACCTGGGCAGTGAAAACACCTTTGCCTTCTGCCCATCAAACCCTAGCAGGCTGCCGAAATGCTCGAGTGACAAACGTGGCAGGAGGAGGTTTTGGTCTAAACAAGAACCCGTTTTCATTGCGTTTTTGCCCTTTTATATCCCTGCAAGGTTTCTATTCATGTAGGGGTTCATAAAACATCACCGCACAGCTTAAATTTGGGGCCCCTGGTACCTGCCAGTTCTCCTCTCCCTAATTGCTGGGACTGGCCTGCTGAAGGCTTAGCATCTGAATAATGAATTACTTATCTTTGCTGTTGAGGCAGAAACGTATTAGGCATTACCAGCTCCAGCCTCAGATTCTTTGACTGGGTTCCAGCTGTAAACATTCAACAGGAAGAGGTTAATTTTTTTGATTCTGTTAATATAAATACTGAAAGGTTCCTTACTTCACTGTCCCACATCACTGCAACATACATTCTGTAATTAGAAGCATATTTTCATGATTTCAAGGTATATTTTGCCAAACCAACAAAAAAGCATCAAACTCCAACATTTATGCCAAAAATACCCACTGTATAATTTATGCCAAATCAACAAAAGTCTTCTTTTGTCCTTCCCAAACCACACTAAAGAACAGTCTGTTAAGAAGTCCAAATGCTAAAGTTCAAATAAAAAAAAAGCCCTCTATTATACAGCAAGATAGGGAGAAATAACAAACCCGAGTGATTCCGGCGCTGCTGTTGCTGCAGGATAGAAGTCAGCACCCTTGTCTCTGCCAGGGATGGCATCTCTCTTTAACTCTATTCATTCCCCCTCCACCCCACATGCACTTCTCTCTCCCTTTTTTATTTTTTTTTTTTTCTCATTTTCCTAGAGCTTACTGAGCATCTGGAATGTGTAGGCAGCAATCCATGTGTTTGCAGTAAACTTTGAAAGCAGAGCCAATGAGGACCACATGGGCAGGTATCCTGGAAAGCCAACCTGGCTTTCTGGGATTAACATAAGATGTACCAAAAACTATTGGATGTAGCTAAATTATAAACAACAACATGAAAAAAAAAAAGAAGAAGAAGAAAAGAAACTAAAAGAAAGAAAAGGAGGCATTTTGGTGGTAATTAAGCCTTTCCTTTCCCCAACTTGAAGAAAAATTTTAATTAGAAGTTCAAGCATTTGGTTTTAATTCAGAGCAATGCACAAATGGTTTATTTCCACACGACATATTTTCATAGTCTACGAAGCAGCCTGTGACTAGGAAGCCATTACAGCCAGTGATTACAGCTTTTACATGCACTTATTATACTTTTGGAAGCAGTGGCAGAATGGATTCACTTACATTTCTCCCTGCACATTAGGGTGGATCCATGTGCAATTAATTAGACAGGCTTGGTACAGACAATTAACAAACATTTCTTTTTTTTTTTAAAGAGAGAAATTCAGTAGTCTTTACATCTTCAGTGTAGATATTAGAAAATGGCATTTTGCCAGCACGCAGAGCTCTGAATAGAATTTACTTTAGAACATCTGCTAAGTCTTTAACTAACTGCACCATGACTGAATATTGTTTGGATGAACGTTAGACAATAATGTTCAATCTGGCACCAGCAGAGCCCAATGATTCATTGCCATAGTAACCACTAATGCAAAGGGTCCCTTAAATAATAATTTGGTATTTATAGACACATCAAGGATGCTCCAATGCTACTTGAAACAGGCCAAAAACTGAAGAGCCTTTTCCTTTTTGACTGCAAACCTCGTGTTTGCACGCTCGGTTCTCTGAGGCGTGCTAATTGCTGCAAGTCACTCCAGAGGCACTGAACCCAAAGGTCTGGGCTTTCAGCAGACCATCAAAGCCTCCTGGCCCTCAGCAGCTTTGTCCAATCCCACCACCCCGTGGCAAAGGGGAGAGCTCAGGCAAGGTGTTCACCTGGCAGGGGGTGATGAGGGCTCTGGAGCGGGGCTCCAGCGGCCCCACAGGCTGTAGCTCTTTCTGAAGAATGTAAGAATGATATTTGGAGAACTTCTTAGGCCAAATCAGTCAGTCAAAGATGGCATGAGGAAGAGCTCTGCAGTTGCATCCGATAGCGTTTGTTGCATGTGACTATGAATAGATATGAAATACTCTACCAGGAACAACCAGTTCAGTGCCATCAGCTGATATTTTGGCACCAGTAGAGACACTGGCACAGGCTGCCCACAGAAGTTGTGGATGCCCCATGCCTGGAATTGTCCAAGACCAGGATGGATGGGGTTTTGAGCAATCTGGTCTAGTGGGAGGCACTCCTGCCCACAGTGGTGGGGTTGGAACCAGCTGATCTTTAAGGTCCCTTCCAAACTAAACCATTCTATGACCAAGTAAAAAATCACTGAGATTTTGGAAACAATGAGGTTTTTCTCCATTACAAAGGGTCTTCAACCACCTCTGCAAAACAGGTTCACTTCCACTGATAGTTCTGCATTTGAAACCTCTCAGGACAGAGCTTTGTGAGCAACAGCACTGGGAGAACCACAGCAGCTTCCATGGTACAAACACCTGGGGTTCACCTACCAACCCTCTGGGGTCAGCTGACAGGGCAAGGTGGGTGAACCAGCACCCTCCAGGAGTCAACATAAAAAGGCAGGACTTCTTGCACAGGTTCAGAGCTCCACAGGAGCCAGGGCTGCTGCCTTTTGCAGAGGCAAGGGGTGGGAGCCACACAGGGAAACAGTCCATGAGACTGGGGAGAGAGGCTTATCATCTTTCCAGCCATTTTTGCAAAAATTTCTGATTCATTTCCTGCTGGCTACTGTCAGCGAGAGGGTACAGGACTAGCTGGGCCACTTCCCAGACCCCGTCTGTGTTCCTAAATACTTAGCTTATCTCTCTGTGTCATGAAGCTGTGATTACATAGCTTGAGGGGCTAAAAATATTGCCAAAAGCTTTAAAAAGAGAGGCATGGTTTTATTTTTTTTATCTGAACCAATGAATGGAAATGACTGGACAGATGGGTGCCAGGGTCGGGCCCAGGTGGTCACAGCAAATCTGGATGAAGCTCCATGGCTACCTGACATGGGTCCTTTTTGCCAGGGCACCTTTCATCTGCGTGTTGAAGACCTGGTGGTGGGAGAAGCAGCAAAGCCACCAGAGCAAACTTTTTTTGGCCATCATTTATCACAACTGGATTTCTTTAGGCTTGGCTTTGCTCACAAGCAGGGCTTTGGTCAGCAAATTCGATCGAAAAGCCAGAGCAAGAATTTAGGGGCACGTTTCCATGGCCGTGACCCTTTGCACAGCCGAGTGGGGGGCACCTCCACTGGCTGCAAGCAGCTACGTGCCCCAGCACCCGTCCTTAGGACCTGGGCTGCAGGTGAGCACCGTGCAGCTTCTCAAGGGCACAGACCTGCTCCGTGGCCGAGGAATCCTCCCCCCGTGGGACCTCACTGTCAGTGCTTCCAGTAGCAAGCTGGGAGGGTCAGGCACGTTGCACTTGGCAGAGGAGGTGGGGAAAGGCACCGGTGTGAGACCTCTGAGCAAGCCCCACGGTGCGGAGAGGTGAGTTCGGGCCGTGCGCGGGGCTTGGCTCATACACGTCTGCAAATGGCACGGGGCAAGGGGACGAGCTGGGATCCCTGAGCTGCTCACCGAGCTGGCAGGACGTGGGAAAAGGAAAAGCAGGAGCTGCTGTGTCCCTGCTGCAAAACCACCAGGAGCCTAGGAGACGGTTCAGAGCCGACACGTGAATCTGAGCGCTAGCAGCACAGAACTGCTGAACTCCACCAGGAGTGACCTTTCACGTTACCTCTAGTACTATTTAGACTGGCTGAGCTTCCCTGGCCCAGCAGCAATCACACAGTCTCCATCTGCCCACTCCAAATTAGAGTTATAGCGTGTGCTGCCGATGCAGTCTCTTGGGTTTGTTTTTTTTTCTTGCAGTCTTGACTTCATCCCAGCAAGGGCTCCTGTCTCTAACTAGCCGCTGTCAAAACAACTCCAGCGGGGAGATAAGGGAGAGAAGACTTTGAAGAGGCTCCTTCCTGCAAGCTGCTCGCTATCTCCCCAAGACATTTGTCAGCATCCCCTAGGAAGGGCAGCAGACGTGGGGAAGCCAGGAACCATTCCCCCATCTTAAGCCTCCAGTCACATCACAACACAGTATTTAAAATGGCTCGTGAAGCCCAGATAAAAAGCAAGCGATTAGCGTCTAGAAGAAACCTCTGTTTTCTATCACCAGATGTGGCCGTTTCCCATCAGGACAGATATTCATTCATGGAAGGACAAATATTTCTGTCCATTTTTCCCAGCTTTCTTGCTTCTCTGCTCTTCACAGCCACCTTTCTCCTGATTTAAATTAGGCTGTGGCTTTAGAGCATGCCCAAATCCACCCCCAAGAGAAAATAAGATTAGAAAAGGGATGTGATTCATTTGGTAGTTTCCCCTTTCTTACATCTTGCTTTGAGTGAAGCATCCTCAGACAAAAGCAATCATCTTCTCAAGAGGACACGATCCAGGGCTGCTCTGCTTTCCGGTGCCGGTGTGGTCGGTCACTCGCCGGCCTCCATGGCACAGCCTGGCCAAGGCTTCCCTGCCTCGGCCAACACACTTCCCATTATCTGGTAAGTGAATCATGCCCAAACTGGATCACTTTCTGCCACCATTGCCACACCTCTGGGCTGTTTCCAAGAGGGTTTTTCAGAGCATCAATCAATAGCTCTGAGCCTGTGGTATGGACTGTGTACAGCAGTCAACTGGTGCTGCTGCACTTCCCCAAATGGCTGAGGGGCTGGTTTGGGTTTTTTAAAAACAGCAAACCGTATTATTCTGAATACCAATTTTCAAGATTAAAACTGCGAAACAAGGAGATTTGGGAGTATTTCTATCCCAGTTTTCCAGGTATCTGATGAAGAGCATGAGCCCACAAACCACACTGAACGCACTGCTCTTATTCACTCCTTGCTGTTTGGTTATTTGCTGGCCTTTAGCTGCAAAGCCACCCTTTATACTTGCTCCAAGACAAGGGTAACAACAGTGTTGTCAGGTGACCAACATCTTCTCTGAGGACTCCCTGCTGAGAAGGTCCCCTTGGAGCACTGAGCATAGCCCACAGCCAGCAGTGACCACTGCTCCCCATCCAGGAAGAGAAGAGATTAGATTAGATCTATCTCCATCATGAAGAGGGTAAATTTAGAATAGATGTAGGGAAGAAGTTCTTCACTCTGAGGGTGGTGAGATGCTGGCCCAGGTTGCCCAGGGAAGTTCGTGATGCTTCATCACTGGAGGTGTTGAAGACCAGGTTGGGTGGGACCTTGTGCAGCCTGGTCTAGTGGGAGGCGTCCCCGCCCATGGCAGGGGGGTTAGAACTAGATGATCCTTAAGGCCCCTTCCAGCCCAAGCCATTCCCTGATTCTATGATCCCATTCTGCACCCCCATGGGAAACCCATCACCCAGCCCCACCCTCAGGCCCCCCAGCTCTGAGCAA
>NW_008593369.1:6179-9128 GCF_000691845.1 Merops nubicus | reverse complement strand
GCACCCCCACGAGGGCATAGGGATGATGTGGTGCCCAGCCAGAGGGTGTGAAACGGGATCTTGCTTTCCTAGAAGGAGAAAAAAAAACACATTTGGGGCTTTATTTTCCATCGAAAAACCCGACCAGCTGACAATAGCAATAAGAGCCCCTGGATGCCCATAAATCCAGGGGTTGGGGTTGGGTTATATTTTTTTTGTCAGTATTTCCAGGCCCTCCAGGGACCTGTCCTCCCCAGGAGGCAGCGGGCCTCTGCCCAGCTTCCCTCTGCAGGGTCGGGCTGTCGGCAGGACCAGGCTCTGGGTATTTTCTCTGCCGCGCGCTCGTGTTCCCGTAAGAGAAAAAAAGGATCATAAAGCCTGTTAAGGAGCTTGGGAAGGAGGAGAGCTTGGAAAAGGCTTTTTTCCAGCATTTTGCACCCTGGCACTTAGAGATTCCCCAATAAATAATCTATTGCAGGGGTGTTGGCAAGGCAGGAAGAGCAAAATCAGAGCATGGGGTGAATCAGCACCGGGCTCCCACCCCTCTGTCCATGGAATTAATTTATTCATTCGATTCAACCGGGTTTAAATATTATTGGACAGCTTAAGCAAAAATAAATACCAAAAATAAAACCCAAGAGAAAAGAATTCAACCCAAGAGTAACCACGTCTTCCAAGTCTATGTCTCAAAGGTGTGTAGGGAGCATGGCCTTGAGCTGGTGCCCTGGAAAGCCCCCAGCCTCAGTTTGTCCACCTGAAGTGTAAATTTGGGGTGGTTTGGGTTTTGGTTGTTGTTTTTTTTTTTCCCCGTTTGATTTCTGTTCTGGTTTTGGTTCTGAAGATCAGGTTGTGATCTCCCTGACAGATTTCAGCCAAGAGTTTGTAACTGTACGATATTTACTGTAAGATGTAGAACATTCGATAACTATTAAAATGTTTCCAAAAAAAAAAAAAAAGCCCGAGAGGGTTTGGTGGTTGTTTTTTTTTTGGCACGGTGATGTGGTGGAGAAGTGAACGGGACTGGCCAGAAACCCATTTCTAGGTTGGTGGTGGAGCTTGATGGTCTCCAACCCAACCTTGGGTGAGTTGTCCCACTGGCCCCAACATGGCCAAGCCAACGTGGTCCTATAGAAACAGCTCCTGAGGAAAGTGGAGTGTGCAATCTTCATGGTGAGCAGAGCATCACCACTATGTTCTCCTGGGCTAATTGAGACTTTAAATAGAGGAGATGTAGATGCAGGAGGCCAGCTTTGGCCAGAACAAACCATGCCCCAGTTGGGTTCTCGATAAGGTGGGAGCTGTCCCATGACCCAGGGACTGCCATTAGCGTGTGATGTTGCGTGTTGGCACCTGGCGATGGAGGGAAATCAAGAGCCCATGACCTTCCTGATGAGTCTTCAGTTCAAGAGACCCAGAAGGTGACCATGAAATGGCATCCTGGCTGCGTGACATCCTCTGTTGTATGTTGCCTCCGGTGGAGCTGTGCTTCAGTGTCGCAAGTCCCAGAGATACTTTGCATCAGGTCCTCACTCTGTGGCCACCACCAATGGCGTTGCAGTTCCCAGAGATGCTCTCTATCAAGCCATCATGCTCTGACCCCCACGGGACCTCAGGGTCAAGGAATCCTTCTCACCAGCCAGGCAAGACGCTGGATTTTTGGAAGCCAAGCTGCCACCTCTGCCACTTCATGGGCCCAAGCAGGACTGGTTTCCACACGGTGCCCAACATCCTCTGTCCCCACCACAGGGTCTTTGCAGATGTCACCGTCCCCCTGAGGCAGCCCCTAGGCCAGGTTCCAGCTGTGGAGGACAAGGGACGGACAATGAATGGACTAGGTCTTGGGGTGAGACTGGATTTGGCCCTTTGCCACTGGGTGTCACTCCCTGGGCCATGGACTCCAGTGTCCATGGTGGCTGCCACTACTCAGGGACATCCCATGTTGGAGGGGA
Organism: Merops nubicus; assembly: GCF_000691845.1. Taxonomy (NCBI): domain Eukaryota; kingdom Metazoa; phylum Chordata; class Aves; order Coraciiformes; family Meropidae; genus Merops; species Merops nubicus. The sequence continues at coordinate 7,200 of NW_008593369.1, read as the reverse complement.
CAACTCCTCCTCCTAAGGGCACCCATCCAGGTGACCCCCACATGCCCAGATGTCCCCACCCCCAGCACCTCATCCAGGTTCCCCATAAGATCACTGAGACCCTACAGGATTTGGCCATGAGCTCAGCAAGGTCAAGGTGTCTCCATATGGATAGGTACACCCAGGGGGGACAGGAGCTGGAGGGGACACGGTGAGGGTGCTAGGGGGGAGGTGCAGTGAACACTGACCATCAGTGTCATGAGCTGGGTGGGCTCAGCAGCTGCGCTGGGAGGGATGGGGCTGCATGCGCGTGCACACGTGTGTGTGTGTCTGTGCACACTTACAGAGCTCTGTGTGCACGTGGGGGGGTTCGTGTGCTCCGTGTGACATCTGTGTGCACATGCCCACACCTGTGTGTGCAGGGTCTAGAGCCCAGGTGTGGTGAGGAGCAGCTGAGGGACCTGGGGGTGCTGAGCCTGGAGCTGTGGAGGCTCAGGGGAGACCTTCTGGTTCCTGACAGGAGGTTGGAGCTGGGTGGGGGTTGACCTTTTCTCCCATACAAGTGATAAGAGGAAACAGCCTCAAGTTGCCTCATAGGAGTTTGAGGTTGTCCCTGAGGAACAATTTGTTGCCCTGGAGGGTTGTCCAGGTCTGTGCCAGGCTGCCCAGGGCAGTGGTGGAGTCCCCATCCCTGGAGGGGTTTCCAAGCCGTGGAGATGTGGTGCTGAGGGACGTGGGTCAACGGCTCAGTCCAGGCACAGCACCAGCCCCTGCTACAGGGTGGGCTTTTTTTGGGGGGTGTCCGTGCGTGTGCGAGGACACGTGTGCCCCTGCAGCTGCCCGTGAGTCACGCAGGGCCCCCCCCGGCCGTGCCACCCTGTGCCAGGCCCTGCCACCAGCCCGCAGCACCCTGCACCTATCTACACAGAGCCTTTTGTGCATGCGTGAGTGTGTGATTACACATGCAAATGTATGCAAATGTGGTGCATGGGGGGGGGCATTTGCATGCGGGTTTTTAGTCTGCTGCAGGGGTGTACAGAGG
>NW_008593369.1:5410-6072 GCF_000691845.1 Merops nubicus | reverse complement strand
CCCCCCCCCCCCCAGCACCCATTCCACAACCCATACAGCGCCTTAAATGGAGAGAGTGGGAGGAAAGGGGAGTGGGGAATAACTCACCAAACCCCTTCAGGCTCATTTTTAAAAGTATTTTGTTTAAGCTTCCCAGCTGCCAGAAGAAGTTTGGGGATGATGGGCTGTTCTAGCCTCTCAAATCACCAGGTGTCCTCATTAGGCTTCAGAGTTAACATGTTATCCTCCAGCCTCCTGAAGCCCCATTTTCCCCTAGGAAGGCCCTCCCCTGGGGATTCCCCATCAACCTCACTCCCTCTGCACTCCCTCACCTCGGGGGGGCTGTCGACGCTTTTCAACCACGGGGGCCGCATTCCGCTACCAGTGGGGAGAGGACCACGGGGGGGGTCACCTCCTACCTCGCTCCTCACCTCGGGGATCCGGGACACCCGAAACCTGTTTGAGAGGGGCACCATATCAGCTGGTCCCCGCTCCGGAGGCAGAGGACGGTTCTGGGGTGGGGTAAGGGGGGGTCCCCCCGCTTACCTGCCAACAGAGAGGATGCTGACCTCACTTGAGTGACCACCAGGTTTGGGGACCTTGGTGGCACCGAGCCACGGCAGCACCTCGGGCCACTTCTTCTGGCTGCAGCGGGCGCATGGGGCCGGACCCTGTACCGTGTG
>NW_008593369.1:4409-5387 GCF_000691845.1 Merops nubicus | reverse complement strand
GTGCAGCCTGGGAGGGAGGGGGAGATTCCCTCAGCATGGGGTTGGTCCCACCATGGGGGGGCCCTTGGTATAGTCTTGGGAGTGTGGGGAGGGTCTTACTTATCCGGTGGGGTGCAGCCCAGTGGGGGCCCCGGCTGTCGGCTGTGGTGTTCCCTCAGCAGCTCCTCCAGCGCCGCGGCGTTTTCTGTGAGCGGGGGAGACCATGGGGAGGTCACAGGGGTCCGGCCCGTGTCACCCTCCCAGGGACCCCCCCTGACCTTTCTTCTCGGTGATCAACCGCACCAGCACCCCGATGGTGTCCTCATTGGCGTCCTCCAGCTGGTAGATGGAGCTGGGACCTGGCGGCAGAAGTTGGGGAGGACTCAGTGAGGGTCTAGGACAACTCTCCACAGCCAGCTCTCTGTGGAGCTAATGGGGGAGAAGCCCTGCCAAGGATGAGCAGGACACCCTGTGACAATGAGCACCAGAAGTCACGGGGATGGGGTAGGCCGAGCGAGGCGAGATGGATGTGGGATGGATTTGGGACCACCAGAAAGTGCTCCTGGTCTCACCAGTCCCACCGGCCTGGGGCTCCTTGCTGGGGACACAGTGGTAACCCTTCTTCTTCAGCACGTGGCAGACCAGGATGCCCAGCAACCCCATGGCGCAGAAGACGGGGACGATGGTCAGCACGGCCGCCTGCGCCGCCTCCTCCTCTTCCTCCTCCTCACCCAGCAGGGTCACCCGTGTCCCATTGGTCCCCACCGACCGGGCTGGTATTTCGGGGCTGCGGGCTTGTCGCCGGCCTGGGGAGGGGGCACCGGATCAGCCTGGGCGGGGGGTTTGTTTGGACTAAATCCTGTTTTCCCAGGAGCCCCACTGTGGAGTCAGCCCCGGAGGGAAGCAGAAATCACTTGTGTCACGAGTGGGGATGTTCTCAGCCACCACGTCCCGGCAGGACGTCACCCCTTGTCTCGAGGGGGACAAATCCTATGGTGC
>NW_008593369.1:281-4048 GCF_000691845.1 Merops nubicus | reverse complement strand
CCGTCCCCCGGTGAGAAGGTGCCGGGAGGACAAGGTCGGCACCTTCCCACCAGCCCGCAGGCCTGCACGAGGGAAAGGGGGGTGAGCGATGGCCGGATCCTGCACCTCCCCTCCGCGGCGGTGGTGCTGGGCAGGCACAGCTCACCCCGCTGGGCTCCTCTCCAGGTGGGCATCCCAGGGTGTCCTCCTCGGGACCGCAGCTCCCGGTCCCCGTGCTGGGTCCACTCAGGACCTGTGGGAGGAGCAGAGAGGTGCCGTGCCCGCTCCGGAGCGGGCGACGTGGCAGAGGTGAACCCATCGCAGGTGACGCAATGGATGCAAAACAGTCCCGCGGGCCACGGCGCATGCAGACCCAGCACCAGGGACGTGATGGATCCAAACTCATTGCATGCACCATGGTGGATGTCAACATGTCACAAGCGATGTGATGGGGGCAATCCCACCACCACGTGCACCATGGTGGATGCAAACCCATCACCAGCAATGTGATGGATGCACAAACCCACCACGTGCACCACGGTGGACACCACCCTGTCACAAGTGATGCAATGGATGTGGACCCATTGCATGCATCGTGGTGGATGCAAACCCACCATCAGTAGTGTGATGGATGCAAACCATCACCAGTGGCATGATGGTGGCAAACTCACCACAGCTGATACAAACCCATCACGACCCTCACTCAGGCCAAACCACCCCAAGGGAGCAGCCCCAGCCCCTGGGATACATGCATGGTCCATCCCAAGTGCATCCCCCAGATATGGGACAACATGGCAGGCCCAGGGTGGGGAGCGGGCGAGAAAGCACATTCTCCATCAGCCCCTCCCTTGGAAGAAGCTTTGACAAAGCAGAGGAGAGGAGGAGGAAGACTTTTTGGGGAAAACTCCACCCTCAACCTAAATTAAGCATCTCCCCGAGGCTGAGCTGCTGCAAGTTTCCAGGTGTGAAACATTTTGGGGCGCTCTGTCGTGGCTGTGAGGTAGTGGTGCTGAGATGGGTTTGATCATTGGAGGAGCCAAAAGCAGAGATGGGATGGGAAGGGATGGGATGGGATGGGATGGGATGGGATGGGATGGGATGGGATGGGATGGGATGGGGCCGTACTCACCCCAAGGACAGTGACAAGCCACCAGCGCATTGCGCTTGTCTTCATCAGCAAGGGAGACCTGCCCAAGGGGGAGCACCAGGGTCACCATCCAGGGAAAATCCCAGCAGAAAAGTGATTTGGGGGCCCCATGGGGATGCTCCAAAGCATTTGCCTAAATATCCCTGCAGCTGCAGTCCTCCACCATCCCCAAAAAAGTTTCATTAAAGGTTCCCTGCGATGCCTGACATCACCTCCTTCCCTTGCTGATCCCAACTCCATCCCAAACCGGAGAGGGACCAGCAGAGTTGGAACTAGGTGTGCAAGGAGCAAAGGAAGGAGCAGATGATGCTAAACCCCGTTAAATAAAGATTCTTCCTGCTCTGGAGGAAATCCTCACACATCTGTCACAAGGAAATGAAGTCACTAAAATAAATAAATATCTTCAAATAAAAAAAAATCCAGTGAAACAAGAAGTGTTTCCCAGAGGCTCATCCCCCTTCCTCAGGCTCAGCAATTAATTGTTAAAATTAAACCAAACGCTGCCAGCACAAGGGAAGGGAGGAAAAAATAAATAACAATCCAAACCCGGATCCAGCCCGCATGGAAATTCCCCCGGTCGTCACGGTCCCATGAGAGCCGTGCCAGAGCTTCGTTACAGCCTCTGCCTGACGAGTGTCTTCTAATTTAGTGCCCGCACCAATGGGCTGAGATGCGGCTAATTAAACTCAGGAGCGGGCAAGAGGGGCAAAGCTGGGTGATTATAGAACGTGGGGTGGGATGTGATGGCCCAGCCCAAAACAAACGTCTTCCGTTCTCTAGTTCCTCCCAGTAGCTCTCACCAGGGTGCCTACATGAAGCCCACCAGCCCTTCACCCCCAAACCAAGAGCCAACAAGCCCCACCTAAACTGGCACTATCCATGCCAAGCGGGTACCTCATGATTTTGGGGAGGGCTGAGCCAGCTGCCACCATCACCCTGACCAGTCTGAGCCCCCCAACATGCCACCTCCCCACTAAGCATCATTCCAAGGTGGTTGCATCCCATGGGGACACCTCCTGAATCCCCCTGCAACCTGGGACAACGTGTCCCTTAATCCCAGAGGGAGGGTGAAACCAGGGCAAGCTCCCCACCCTTAGCCAAGACTAAAAAAATTTGAGTCTAAAGCGAAGGATTTGAACCCCTTGGGGCGATGGTATTTAAGCCTGTAACAGCAGCACCTTAGGGACACCTCCAGATGTTCGGCGTGCTGCTCTGCCGGGGAAGGAGCTGTGATGGCCTTGGAGGGGGACTGGTAGGTCCCAGCATGGCTGGGGACCACAAACAGTGGCAGAGGGATGCCACAGGCTGGCACAGACCACACATCTCAGCTCGTCGTTCCAAAACAAACAGACTGAAACCCCAGCAAGACCAGGACTGGCCCCAGGTAAAGCAGATCCAAGACCAAGCTTAATCCAAGGATTAAGGACATCCTTCAGATGCCCAAGATCTTGCCATGGGGACACAGGAGAGACAAGGACCAGGGGGTGCCTGCTCCTTGTTGCCACCAAAGCTTTGCACAGCCCAAACCACCCCAGGACTCAGCACCCATTTTGGGGGGCAGCTCAGGACATCCCCAGTGGGGATAGAGGAAGCAGACACAAACCCACAGTCAGTGATGGTGGGATGCCCGGCTGCCCTGGCATGCTGGAGAGAAGCCCTGAATCTCCCCAGGAAAACCCAAACAAACATCATCTGCCACACAAAAAAAACAGGAATCAAAAACATAACCCCATCAGTATGAGACCCAGCTGCTTTTTGGGGACACCACGACATCCACCTACCCTACACCCCACCTGCCATCGATGCAAACACACCAGGGAAGGTGATTCAGTTTTGGTACTCCTAAAATCCTGTCGGATCAAACAAGCCTTTTACTCCCAGCCCTCCCTTAATACAGCCCATAATCAAGGGCTGCCCACCAGGGCTCCAGCAAGGGCTTCTCCTCCCTAGGGGGGAACTGGGGTTCAGCTGACAGCTCCTGCAGATAAATAGGGGGGAAAAAAGGAGCAACTGTTTGGAAACTCTTTAGGCAACGGCTCTTGGACGTTCCTTGGGACAAGGGGAGGACTGTCCAGCAGACAGAGCAAAACTCAGTGTTAACACAACCCCCCCCAGCCCCTCAGAGCTGTAGGACCAACGGAACCATCATAAAAATCCAATATTAAAGTCCAACGATCCCAGAGGAATGGTTGTCACACAAAGCTCAGGCAGCACCAAGGCTCCAGCCCTAGTTTGGGGTGCAGCGCCTCGGCGCAGCATCCCGGCTGATGGCTGATGCAGACATTTGGCTGGCAGCCCTGTGATTTTCCAGCTCTGGCAAAAAAAAACCCAAACCTGACACAGTCGCTCTCCCTCTTTTTCCACGCAGCTGCTGCCGAGTTTTTCTTAACCTACTTTTTCCCCTCTCCAGCCTTTCTTTTAACCTACATTCGCTCTGCAGTAGCCAGAGCCAGCACCAGGGTCTCCATCTCCAAGCACTGCACCCCACTTCAGGCAGCCCCAAAGTGGGAGCTCCCCCCCATACTCTGCTTAGGGATAAGGTCAAAGCAATAGAATCATAGAATCGTTTTGGTTGAAAGAGACCATGAAGATCAAGATCATGAATCTAACACTGCCAGGTCCCCATTGAACCGTGTCCCTC
>NW_008593369.1:0-262 GCF_000691845.1 Merops nubicus | reverse complement strand
CACGGCTGGGAAACCCCTCCAAGGGATGGGGACTCCACCACTGCCCTGGGCAGCCTGGCACAGCCCTGGACAACCCTTCCGGCGAAGAACAACCCCCACCTCCCCTCTTTTTTATTGCAAAAACGGAGTCGAGCACCCCAAAAAAAGCACCAACCCCCCGTCCCTCGCGCAGCCCGAAGCTGCAGCGACCCCAAACCCGGAGCCCAAACCCAGAGCCCTGGGAGGTGGGTGTGTGACCCTTTGCCGCATCCCCCCCGGCTCG
>NW_008593368.1:3233-4636 GCF_000691845.1 Merops nubicus | reverse complement strand
TGACTGAAGTAACAACTCCCTTTGAATGTTCTTTTGCACCCTGAGATCGTGGTTAACGAACTGTCACACGTCTGCCGAGTTGAGCAGACTGTGACAGGCAGATCCCACCCGCAGCTCGGCGCCAACACTCCTGTGTCCGACAAGGCTGTCTGGACTTTCCTCTCTGCCTGGCCCTGGGCTGGGCAGGGGCTATGTGGGGTGAGGGCTGTGGGGCCGGGCACTGAGGGGCAAATTGCTGCAGCAGGGCGAAACGACCACGGAGGAACCTCCTCTGACACCGACACGGCCTAGAAGCCCCTGAACGCCAACACTGCCCCTGGCTCGACAGAAAAGGGGCTTTTTCTTGTTTTTTTCTTGCCCCAGCTTCACAGGCACTCAGCACCTTCCCTCTTCCAACGTCTGGTTGCTCCCTGACCCTCCTCCAGCAGAGCAGAATAAATCAATTCCCGTTCCCTTTTCATTCAGTGTTAATCTTGCCACCTTGATTAATAATTCCCGACCCCACTTCCAGCTCTCATCCCGTTTGCACTGGGCTGCTGCCTCCATGGCCCCACCTCTGCCTCTGAATCCTCCCAGCCCAGTGGGAGGATTCAGAGGAGTGTCCCCAAGGCCCGGGTGACTCAAAAGCGTCTCTTCAGCCGCTGCCAGCAGTCGTGTCCAGGGGCGCCTTCAAGATTATCAGCTGGAGGAAACACAGCAGGTTTCACTACTGCTGTGGGTCTAAGGTGGCCACGGTCCTATTCCAGCACCACCACCTGGTATTTCAGCATGCAACTGGAGGGCAACCAACGGCCCCTTTCTGTTCCAGCGCTGCGGGCACCAGAGGAGGCCCATACACAGCAGCCCTCTCTCCGAGGCTAAGCTTACAACATTCCTCAACCAGCAGCCCTGTCGCTGCCACTGCTTTGAGACAACCAGGCCAGCCCCAACTGATGCTGTCTGGCTGCTCAGAGAAACAGGCCCCTGCCCGTGGCTGTGGGCCAAGGAAGTGTGCCAGGACCTCCAGCGCTGCTCCTGCCCGCTCATTGGTGAAAAGCTCCAAGGCTTTTGGAACGGCCGGCAGTCCCAGAGCTGGAGCTCTCATGTTGGAAGGCTTCAGCCATTGGACTGCAGCTTGGCTCTCCTTACTCTGGTCAAGGTATCCGCCTGTAGACATCTCTAACACTTCATGTCAGGGTCTGGCCAGCAGTCCACAACTGCAATCCCCAGCCTGCACCATCCCACCCTTCCCAGGAAGGCCCGTAGTTCTCTGCTAGCCTGGGGCTCAGCCTGGCGACCAACGGCTTCTTTTCGCTCCACCTCCCCCCGCCTTTGTCTTTTAGGATGTCAAATCCCAGTTGTGTGGCCACCCCCTGAGCAATCTGTGCTTCCTCCCTCGATACCCCGTCCCCGCTTCTTCCCAG
>NW_008593368.1:1011-2287 GCF_000691845.1 Merops nubicus | reverse complement strand
CAGCAGTGGGTGTGGACTTGCAGCTACAGGGTGAACGTCTCGGGTGGTTTCATTTATTGCTCTGAGATCTTGAACCCCTCTCTAGTCTTTCCCATTAGCCGTCTTCACCAGCAAGAGAGCGGTACTGTACTGTGACTCCTCACACTCTGTCAACAACCTGCCCCGTAAGCCCTTGTTAGTTACTGGTACCAGCCCCCACTTCGCCTCTCTCTGTAGAAGGCACTGTTTAATCCTTACCAGTAATGATCCGGGCTTCAAATCCTCCAGTACCGCTTCCACCCCTTGGGACCTTCCCAGCACTTCTGCGGCCTGTACGACAGGGAGCGCGGCGGCAGCACCTTGCGGGGCATCGCTCCTGCCCTGGAAACTACGTCCTGGAGGAATAAAGCCGTGCCTTCAGCCTCCTGGTTCTGGTCTTAGCATTCCCCTTTCTCCTCCTTTACATTGAATTTCTGCCTACAATTTCCCAAGCAAACCCCTTCCCAACAACGACGCTGGAGAATTTGGCAGATACAGAAACTGGGCACTAAGCCTTTCTTTTCCTACTTCCAGCTTCCAGGGGTTGAAGAATGGCCCAGTTTCACCAGTCCCTATCCCATCAATGACACTCCTCTTTTTACTACTACTTCAACCCCCTTCCAAAGTATTTAAAGCAGAGTAAGCCGCTGCTGGACCAGATAGAAATTCCATTACTCCGTCTCGCAGCCCCTCCTTAACCAGCAGTGCCACTGAAAGAGAGACTCCTCTGGCCCTCTTCAGTCACTGCTAATGGGGAGCAAGGGGGGAGAGGGGGCACCTTGCCTCTGGAGAGGGCACTCCGGTTTCCAGTACCCTTCGCTTCTACCACAGGCACACTGCTGTCCTCCCAAAGCAGCTCCCAGCTTCTGCGGGGGAGGAAGGACACGGACACACCTCCGCCCCCCACATCCCCCCAACTCCCTCCCTTGGCGCTCACCTCTCCTCGGCCCTTCCTCCCCGCGGCCGTTCCTGCTGGCAGCGCTACCGATCTGCAGCTCCCCTCTCCCTTTGGTCTCCTCCCAGTCTCTGATCCCGCCCCTGGGCTCAGCCAGCGCCGCTCCCGCCCCTAGTTCCCGCCTTTACGTCCCGAGCATCTCAAAGCCCTGAGGGCGAGCGGCGACCAGCGCAGCCGAGAGAAACCGGAGCTCTCGGCTCTGCCCTGCGGCCCGAAGCAGCGCCCAGGAGGGACCCTGGCCAGGGGCTAAAGGGCCCCGAGGGGCAAGAGGCTGGGGCCAGACTCTGGTCAGTGGGGGCCACT
>NW_008593368.1:0-476 GCF_000691845.1 Merops nubicus | reverse complement strand
TCCCAGAGCCCACCGCCCACGTCTCGAAGACCCCTGCCCACAATTACCAGGAGGATCTGCACAAGCACAAGGGACTGACAAGCTAATTATAATACGAAGTGAGGCTAATTATAATACACAGCAGGGTTAGGCAATGAATATGTATAGGTGTCAGTTAAGTATGCCATGTTTTACGGTATAACTATGAAATGATTTGCCACTGTGGGTATGCACCTTTGTGGTGGAGCGATCCCCCGTGCATCTGCGCGCAATAAACATACCTACTGTAGAACTGCTGAGTTATAGAGTCTGTTTCCGTACGTCACACCTGGAGGCCATCCTGGGCACGCTGCTGTGGGTGACCTGCTGGAGCAGGGGCTGGGACGGGATGACCCCCAGAGGTCCCGCCCCGCCGGGATTCGGGCGCGGGGATCAGGGGGCCAATGGCGCTGGGGGCGATGTGAGCGACGTGGCGCTCGGCCAACGGGGAGAGGCGG
>NW_008593367.1:0-9247 GCF_000691845.1 Merops nubicus | reverse complement strand
TCATCTACCATGGCAGACTCCTCCTTCTGCTATGTCTGCAAGCCCTTTACTTCAGATGTGCTCTTAACTTCTGTACTTTGCTGTTTTGAGTACCTGTTTCATAGCTAGCCACCTCCTTGACACTTACATTATTCTTATTTGTACATGGTATATAATATAGCCTATAAAACAAAATGAAGAGAGATGCTTCTTGAAAACCCAGTTTTCTTTCCATTCAGCCGGCACTTTCCATAATCCCAGGAACATGCCAGAAGTTACGAAGAATTCAAACACCAATGTAATGAAGTGTTTATTTCTCACTTGTGGGAAAAAGGATTCACCTGAGTGTTAGTGACGGACAGATGATACATGAATTGCACAATTCTGTTCATGGTTTGTGAACTTCATTATGTATATATAAAACCAGGGGAACTGAAACACATCAAAGGATTTGAAAGACTATGAATTTGTAAAGAGCATGCACTTACTTTTCTCCCACACTTCTGTGTTGATTTTGCTGTGTTTTAGTTCCAGATGTTTGAGGATTAGGACCTTGGCCAGGTCTGTACTTAATTCCAAGAATCACTTAATACTCTTAAGGCATCTGAAAAAGGCAAATAACTCACTGGGGTACGTGGCCAGATGACATACAGCCTCAGTTCAGCCCTTTTTGCTTTGCTGTCTCCGTACCACTGAAGACTTCTATCTTTCTGGTTGCCATAGACAGCAGTTAAAGTCACCTGCAGTGGCTCAGATTTTATTCCTACAAAAATTCTCTTGGAAACATCATTTGACTCTTTAAAATATGTTGGAAGAAGAAAATGAGAACTCTTGCAGCTGGTACGTGAAAAACAGGGATTTGCCTTATATATAGGTTATAGCCTTTCTTAATTTTCCTTGGAATTGTGTGGTAGCTTATGATCACTAGCCAGATTGGACAATATTTACAGGTGAAAAAAAGCCTGATATATGATATCATCAGAGGTGGGACTCCATGAGCTTGTATGCTATTGATAAAATGCATACTCAAAAGTCATCTGCAGACAACACTCGTCTACTTTAACTGGCTGAAAAAATTGTCCTGGGATTGCCAGTCTGCCAAGTATATTCACAGGCTTTACTTTTGCTTTAACTTTCAATGTGTGGACAGTAAAATTGCATTTTCAGCATTTGGTAATTAAAGCCATGTCACGCTCAAATTCTGTTCCTCTTTCCTTCAGAATCCAAGACAATGCTTTTTCACTCAGTTCTTGGAACAAGACTGAGGGCCCATACACAAGGAGCTGAACATAGAACTCAGCTGAACAGCATGATCCAGAAAACATGCAGGTTGCTTGCTCTAAATCAGTCCTTGCACAACAGAAAAGTATTCTAAATGTAGCAATGCGTTTGAATTTTCACCTGTGTCCAAATCTTAAGCAAAATAAAGTTATTCATGAATCTTCAGTAATGTCTGTGTTAAGCTCAAAACAAGCACCCAAATTTCATCTGAACTACAACTTGGGCAGAATTTAGGCAGTCTGGTTCTTGACCTAATGACGTTTGTAGAGAACTGTGTAGATCAAAGCTTAAAAAAAGAAAACGACATCAACATTTAAATTTTGGCAATTCAGTTGCCAAGGAACCAGATGGTACCAAATCCAGCCAGATCTCTGCATGCTTTTGTGTTACCATTTGCAGCAGAAATCTGTGCCTGACTGATGTGTCATTGCTGTGGCTTCTGACTTGAGATTTACTCTGGTTTCATCTTTAATGAAAAAAGTTGAAAATATTGCTACATTAAAAAGGAAACAGACTGTCTTGTAGCAAGTATCAACAAAGCATGGCACTTAAACACACATGCTTGGCCATATTAAGAAAAAAATTTAACACAAGCCCCCCATGTTTAGTGAAACTTGCCTGCCTCTCAATCACCAAGCTGAAATATGTTCTGTTAAAAGGCTATAAATGCATATTGGTAATGTATATTAATTAATACAGAGATCTGTGGCTATTATGAACCAGTTTGATGTTGAATAAATGTTGCATACTAGAAGCATCTTCTCTTCTGGCTATGGTACAGCCACGATGCAGACCCTCAATTACATCTGAGTTGTGAACCATCTTGAGGAGATAATAGGAGACACCAAAGCCTCCACTGAACTTAAAGGAGATTACTCACAGTCTTCAAGTTAAGCACACGTTCAGATGTTTTGGTGTTTTTTTTTAAAAAAAAATCATCACCTTAAAAGATATTTGATTACTGAAAGTGTGGCCCTGCAACACTTCGGTTTGTGGCAACGGCCCTGGGAAAACTTGGTGTTTCATGAAGTGCATAAGAAGATGTAGTTGCTAATTTCCTTTGTTGCCAAACCTGTTCTAACACCCAGATGACAAGAAGTCTGGCCCTTGCTGCCAAGGCTGTGCAGAGGACCTTGGGAACAAAGAAGGGGTGGCAGGTCTTCCCAATTCTTCATGTGAGCACTTGTGCTGCTCACCCTGTGCTCACTCTCAGGCACTCTCCCAGGGTAGATGTTCCAAGCCCCTGTGCAAACTGCAGTGAGCAACAGCCAAGCCACACCTGCACCTCGGACTGGCCTGCAGAAGATGCCAGGAGCCACTTCTGCCTTTTGGGAGGAGCAGATTTCTGCTGGTTACAAGTGACTGAACAACTTCAGGGGCTTGTGCAGGACTTGGGCAGCAACCTGCTCAGCTCTGTCCAGACTCTGATGTGTTAAACAATTACCAGGTCTTTCTCCTTACCAGTTCCTCCTGGGGCCAAGGCAGGAGGTAAATGCCAAGCTCCACAGGCTGAAGAAAACCTTATCCACAATGCAGAACTGCAGGCACCAGGGGAGCAGTGAAACATTGTGCAAATTGAAGCATTTGTGAGGTTGGGCAGCCTTTCAACATGCTGTCTAGGCATCAATTTTGAAATTAAATATCCAAGTTCTTTCTTGAGCCTTCTACATATCAGAAGTTGCAGAATTTCTCTGAATTCATTAATTCCTGAATTAATTTGTGGATTGCCTTAACAAAACCAGTCCTTTATTACTCAAAAAAATCGCCAATGAGAAAAAAAATCCCTTACAAAATGTTATCAAATACAAAAGATGGGCATGCAGAACAGCACAAAGCCAGCTTGTTTCTAGTCTGACTTTTCTATCTGCAAGTTGCTACCACTAAGTGCTGTTGCACTTCTGTTGGGTACATTGAAGACACCTTTTATGGAAGTTCTGTTCCCTATGTACTTATATGGTGTTCACAAGTTGCCTCCTAAATCTGAGTAAAGTCATTGCATTTCCTGAGTTTTTCACTTGATGGCATATTTTCCAACTCTTTAATTGTTCTTTCAGTTCTTTGCTAACCCACTCCAAGTTTTTTTAAATATTATTCTTCAATTATTTGCAGCTTTATGATATGGTCAAAATAGAATTTTGAGCACTATGGAGTCAAAAACTGATAGTTGCAGAATTTCTCTTGAAACACACTCACTGAGCATTCTTTGCTCACGTACAGCTGAGATTTCTCAGCCTTTCTGCAATCTTTCATGTGCAAGGCTGTTGCTGTATCATTCCAATACATTATACAACACAATATTTCACTAGAGAAAAGCTCCTAAGGAATGTCCAAATGTATAATATTTACACTTGGCCCCATATTGATCCATTTCATAGCCCCTTTAAAAAAAAAGAAGTGTAATTTGACTATGTCTTTTTCCCCAAGTAGTTTGCTGTTCTGTTTTCTAAGTAATGCACTAAATGACAGAAAAAATTAGGTAGGAAGTGGCCTAAAAATAGTTCCCCAAAGATGTTAAGCCTCTCTAAGTTATGGTCTTATATAATGAATATTCTGTTATACCTGAAATCTAAAAATCTTAACTCAAAAACTTTCCAGAACATGCTTTTTTGAGCACCACCACTGATGATGGGGGTGGCATTTGCCAAGATTTTGGCTCTGCAACAGATCACTGTGCTCTTAAAGACTGAAGAGGAAGAAAGCTTTGGAAAAGAAAGCTTTTTTTTTGAAAGGAGAAAGGATGAAAGGCTTCTTGAAAATACTACTAGACAGAGTAGTAGATATCATACATATAGAACATTTTAAATAATTGAACATGTTTCTAGTAACGTAAAAAAAAGTTCTCAGTGCTCCCTGACCCCAAATATCTGGAAAATCCATCAAAATGTAAGATGGTATTTCACAGAAAAAGGCATCAGTGCAAGATTGCAGTAAAAGAAAAAGTATGTGATGCCAAAGAAGATCTGTAGTAACCTTGCTATGGTTTGTATCTGAGTTAAACCTGATTAGGCAGTAAAAGGATACTGCTAATACTGCCACTGAAGCCAACCCACAGGGAAAAGTTACACTCACAATAAGAAGAATAAAGTCTTTTTGCTTCAATAGCAAAGAAGAATAAATTATCTATTTTGTTTTCTGTGATTAGTACAGGGTTGCTGGTTAGAAACTAAGATGGTCAGAAGAGACATCATATGTTTGGTGTATGTAGGCATCACAAAAGTGATCAGGGATCACATCTTGAAACTTTCCCAGCTTGTGACTATCTGGTCTTGTAACCCCTAAGGCAAAGCCATCCTTCCTCAAACATTCCCCTTCCACTTTTTCTCAGACACCCGTTTTGTGTCTCACCCTCAGGCTGCTTGCGTACAACGAAGCAGTCCCAGCTCAGCTGGGACTGGGCTGCAGTGCAGACCCTTGTACAAGGGCCACAGATAAGGCAGCTCTAGTGGTTAAATGTAGCCCACATCTAGGTGTTGCTGCTGCACAGCAGCAATTATGGAAACATAATTGATGTTGCTCTGTGCTAATAGGGGGCACAACAGTCGTACATGAGTTTTTCTGAGCTTTGCTTTTTCACAGAGGGTCTACTTTTCTAGACTCCTGTAGTGTTTACAGTGTTCAGCATCATGATACTCTGCCTTTATTGCATTTATTTTTTCAAACTACTGTGTCAGAACCTTTTATCCAGGCTGAAAAATTGAATTGCCAAGAGAGGAAAGAGTAACCAAAAGATAACCATCTATTACACTGTGCATTTGATTTTTTTTGCGGCTGATTCACAAGATTAAAAAACAAAGAAATTAGGCCTTTGACACAGAAACCAGCCAATTCCTAAGATGAAAATGTGGCCACAGATAATTTTACTAAATATCTATGTTTAAAAGGAAAACATTTGCATTAAAAACAGAAGCAAGCTTTTAAGTTTGTTTTTTTTTTTTTGAGAAAAACAAACCCCAGAGCTACTGTATCAACTAGTCTAGTTCATTGAAAGCATTTTGAACTTTTTCAGTTGCCTTTTTTTTTTTTTAACAAGAAGCAGGATCACAAAAAGCAGGAAATTTAAGTGGGCCTATGCAACTGATAAAGCAAATTTCATCCTCAGCTCTATTGCAATGAAAGAAAATTGGAATGGGTTTAATTTCCAATGATTTGATGTGAAGAAGACTTTATGACTCACAAAAAATAAATATTTGGTTTTATTTTTTTATTGCAAACTCTTGCCTTTGTTCCTTTACTTTCATTGCCCTTACTGCCCTTAGGTGAATGTATCTGATACTGCCCAAAATTACCACATTCATATAAGTTGTACCAATATCCCAGAGTGTCCCACCATTTTTTTTGTATATCAGTCTTTAACCGGTATACTGGTGATCCAGAAATTATAACCATAAAAGTAACTGTCTGTCCAACCACTTTTTCTCTGTAAGAGACAGGACACCTGTCTGTACTTGCCTCTGGCCCAGAGAGAAGGCTGAAAGATCTGCCATATGAGAAATAGAGCATGCCTGTCTTGTTAGGATGATGTCTGCATTTTAAGAACACCTTGACCATCCTGACACCGCATGTGCATGTTAAAAGTATACCAGTGTTGGACCTCTGTCTGTAACTGTATCCTTGCTTCCGCTGTCATGAATGGACCTGAAATGGAGCAGCTTTTCTGATGACCACTTGCCCAACATAGAATGATATTATCATTAACAGGCAGACCAGCAGCCAAACTCCTCCCTCTGCTCCCATGTCACACACCAGAGATCCAAAGTGCCAGACAACCAGAGGGAGGAACAAATCAACACACTCACCAACCACAGAGATCATGAAGAAGGGAGCAAGCTGGGCAAGGAGCCAAGCCATGGAGAATGGTAGCAGCCAGGCCAGGAGCCCAGTTATATATCAGGGACTCAGAGACACCCTCATGTTCTGGTCTTCCACCCTGGGAATTCCACTTGGCATGAAGAGTCAGGGAGCCCTTCCAATAGCCAGAATCCCCACACAACACATACACTATACAAACCCCAACCCCACTGCAATCAGAACCAGCTCTTATAGAGGTGGCTTCTTGCCCCACCTCCAAGTTAATGTGGAAGGTGGGGGCACCTGGTGGTGATCTTCTAATCAGTTACCACCCAAGGCTGGCCAGACCCTGTGTGAAAAGCAGTCAAGAGGGTCTTTCTTGCCTGGTTGTGGACATCATCCATATGCCAACCCTCATTTGGGGCTGGGGGTTTAACCCCTGGTGCTTCAGGCACTTTGGATGCAGAAATAGTTTCAAAATTACAGGTGACCAACTCTCTGGATTTCCTGGCAGTGAAGTAGAAGGAATTGGGGAAAAAAAAAAAAAAAAAAAACACACCAAAACTCAATTTCTTAAAAAAACCAGAAGAATTTGGACACTTGGGCAAAGTCTATACAAAACCAGAAGCCTGATCTATAGAGTTATTAGCAGGATGCACTTAGGTACTGTAATGGAGCCCTGATTCTGGGCTAAAAATCTGTGTGTGGCTCATCCCTGTTATTGCTGGTCATTGACATCAAAGAGCAAACTCCAAGTTCTCTGAAAGGGCTGCAGAGACTCTGCCGTGCTGCAGCTCCCTCTCTCAGAGTCGCTTCACAGCTCTTTTGTCTCTCCTGTAAGCTTCTCCTGTAAGCCAAGTAGCCAGCCCTGCTGCACGCCTGATTCATCTCCTTGCTGTTTATTCAGCCTTCCAAGTGACCCTGTGTCCTTCACTCAGGCTAATGAGTTAAATCCAGCTCTGGCTACAAAAGATAAACCTTTCATGACATTCTAAAAGCCTTCCTGCTTGAAAGTTTTGAATAATCTGGAAGGAAAAAAGTGATTTACTGCATTACATTTCATGGAAGTTCTTCACTAGAATAAACTACTGTTTAAGCACATTGTTTAAGGTGAGTTACAGAACTGCCTTTTTGCTTTGAAATAACTTTATATTTGCTGGCTGAGTGACAATGAAGTTTTCACTCCTGTTGCTTTGGTACCCTATTCTGCTGGAGGTAGACACAGGCTGCAGGCACAAGGTTGCAAATCTGGCTTCCACACCCTGCTGAGCTATTCAGCTGAAAAACCGGCCACGTTGCAGAACCATTTTGGGTCATATCCATGGGTGTGGAGACATCATTTACAAATACCAGAGTCCTTCTCCAAAAGAACTTTAATCCTGACTTATCAGAGCCAGGCCTCTGTTTAGATAGCTATGGCTGCTGTTTTGGGTTTCTCAGAGCTGTGAACTGAGATGCTGCTGAAACATCTCTGTAGCCATAGGCACTGAAATTTTGCAATAAGTGCTTTTTCCTGGTACCTGACTGCAATTTCTGCAGCTAATAGAGACATGTAAATGGGAAGGCTATAACTCAGCTCCAGAGAAGCAGATTCGAAGGACAACAACCTCTAAGGAGACAGCTCCTAAAGAAAGCAGTCTCTAAAGGGAGAATCTCTAAGGAGAGCAACCTCTAAGGATACAACTTAGCTCCAGAGAAGCAGCTGAGAGTCTTGTCAAACTAGAGAGTTTTGCAGGACTTTAAGCAATTCTCCTTTAGGTTTAGAAAAATAAATCTATAGACGACTTTGCATTACACCAAGACCAAAGAATCATCCACTCCAGTGATAAAAGTTTGAAACAGAGCTGGCATTACAGCTAATGTAAGGTTACAGGAGCAATTCTACTTCCTCCTGACCAGGAACCCAGGAGAAAGAGGGCATGTAAGCCAATTAGGTTTATAGCAGTGAACCCTGTCGATGCAAAAACATGCCTGTCTCTGCTATTTACAGGACATACAGGAACGTTGCCCTCCCATGCTCTGTACCTGTTGCTGCTTTTCTCTCCATTCTGCCCTTACCAGTAGCCAAGTCTTCCATCTTGCATATTCCAAGTGTCAGTGTTCAGACTTGTTGATATTAGCAAAAATTTGTTAAAACTGTTCATGGTGTCCCTGGTTACTATAATTTGGCCAGCAGGGCAGTTGTGAGGAATACGCTGTCTTGACAGCACAGAATTTGGAATTTGTTTCAGACTAGTTATCACTCCCTCTGCTTCCTTGCCAAGATTTTCTATGCCATAAATTGATGGGATATGGCCTTTGGTAACGTACCAAGTCTGGATTGTTTTTACCAAACAGAGATTTTCTTGAAGAGGAACAGACAGGCCAACATCTAAAATAATGGTAGTTGATAAAGGTTTTAGAAAATTTAATATACTGACAAATATGAGTGCCACACTGTTGGGTTACAGCTACAACTTTCTCGTTGCTTTCTCCAGTATGATGAATGAATGAGTGTGCAATGAAGGAAAGCTGCATTGTCTCACCAGGAATAAGAGCATCAGACACGCATTAGAATAATGGGATTTGCGCCTTAACATGTGTAGGCTTTGTGAAGTCTGCAATGACTTATAACAGGTATTTCAAAAAATTACAATATTTAAGCAAAAGATCTACTTATATTTCTGGTTCTAGTAAGGTTTAGATTCCTACTTGCTGGTTTGGGCCCCATATTTATGATGTTTCATGTCAACATGCCTTGAAAATATTTTCTTCTCTCTCTTAAGTTACTAGAAATTATTAATAATAAACTGCTATATTAGAGTTTAAGGTAAGAAACTAGGAGAGAATTCGAGTAAGCATATGCTCCTAACACCTGCGAGAAAAGAAAAAAATGCAAGGAATGGTGAAAAAAGCACTGTTCGGAGCAAGCAGTTCCCAAGGCACAGAAACTTAAGAAGCCAAGTTTTTAATGGGTTTCTGTGTCACAGGTGACTGACTGTTAAAAATGAACTACAGAAAAGCTGTGATGTGAATTCCCCAGGATTAGGCATGGAAATGGAGAATGAATTAAACAAATGAGGATAAAACACCTTCAGCTGGAGTCATGTCTCTTCAAATTACCCAGAGAATCTAACTTTGGGACTAGGGGAACTCCTCTCCACACGGATCCTCTGATCCATCAGCAGAGCTGAGGCTCCATGTCCCAGTGGAGGCCAGT
>NW_008593366.1:3267-4113 GCF_000691845.1 Merops nubicus | reverse complement strand
CCAGCCCTTGGAAAGGCCCTCGGCTCCCTGTGAGCTCTGGGGAGCAGGGGTGCTCCCCCAGCAGCCTCCTCCAGCTTTCTGAGGAGGATTCCATCCGTGCTTCTGCCCCTGGCACAGCAGGGTCGGCACCACACATCCCACGTTTTACATGGAGAATCCCCAGATCCCACTGACTCACTGTGCAGAGAAACAGCCACAAAACGTGCCACAACCCCCAGTGCCACCACCCCAACTCTGGGCTGGGGTTTGGCAGCAAGGGAAACTGAGGCAGCAGCGACAGGGCCAGCAAAGAGGGCAAAATTTAGGCTGCAACAGGATCTCGTGCAATGGACAAGGCCCAAGGGCCACGGGGAAGCTGCAAACCCCATCCCCCAACCCCCTTGGAGTGATTCAGGGGTTGGAAATTGAAACCAGGTGAACTCAGGATCTCCAAGAAGTGTGTGTGTGCCTGGGAACACGGCGGGGTGGAGCCTGGAGCTGCTGCAGGGTCCCCATCAGGTGCTGGGCTGGAATCCAGAGGGATCTGGCAGTGCCTGGAAGGGGCAGGGGGGTGCCAGGGGAGCAGCTCTGCCGTTGCCCCAGCTCCTTGGTGGAGCCCCAGCCCCAGCCCCAGCCCCAGCCAGGTCTGTTTTCCATCCCTGGCAAAAATCTGCCTACACTGCTCTGTGTCTGTGAGCAGCACCCGGGCCCGGAGGCAGCTCAGCACCTTCCCTGGGGGTTCCCTGCTCGCTGCAGGGCACGGGGAACTCAGCCCCAATGAGCGCCCAGAGAAGAGCCACGAGAATGATCCGAGGGCTGGAGCAGCTCTGCTGTGAGGACAGACTGAGAGAGTTGGGGCTGTTCAGT
>NW_008593366.1:0-2923 GCF_000691845.1 Merops nubicus | reverse complement strand
CCCTGACAGATTCTGATCTGTTTTAGCAGAGGACTTTAGAGCCCTAATGGCTCAATGGTTGGACTTGATGATCTTGGAGGTCCCTTCCAACCTAAAGGATTCTATGATTCTATGATTTCCTCAGCTCAGGGCTGGTTTCTCATTCACCTGCCCCAGGCAGTGCAGAACGGATGGGAATGAACCCTGAGTGGTTCAATTTCAGGCTCCTCACTCCCAGAAGGACCTTGAGGGGCTGGAGCGTGGCCAGAGAAGGGCAACAAAGCTGGGGAAGGGTCTAGAGGCCAAGTGTGGGGAGGAGCAGCTGAGGGAGCTGGGGGTGCTGAGCCTGGAGCAAAGGAGGCTCAGGGGAGACCTTCTGGCTCTGCACAGCTCCTGACAGGAGCCTGGAGCCAGGGGGGGGTCGGGCTCTGCTCCCAAGGGACAAGGGACAGGACAAGAGGAAAGGGCCTCAAGTTGCACCAGGGGAGGTTGAGGTTGGACATTAGGAAAAATGTCCTCTCTGAAAGGGCTGTCCAGGGCTGTGCCAGGCTGCCCAGGGCAGTGGTGGAGTCCCCACCCCTGGAGGGGTTTCCAAGCCGTGGAGATGTGGTGTGAGGGACACGGGGCAGTGGGGACCTGGCAGTGCTGGGCAATGGTTGGACTTGATCTTACAGGGCTCTTCCAACCTAAATAATTCTATTGTTCTGTGTTCTCTCCTGGGGACTGCAAGATACCAAGTTCTACCCACTTGGATGGGCAGCAGAGGGACAAAAGCTGTTTCCCACGCTGTCAAACCCAGCCGAAATTCCTCAGCCTGCAGCATCGTGACCAAGGGGAGTTAACGAAGGGCTAGAAAGCGATTAGTCAAATTCAGAGAAGAAAAAAACCCACCCATCGTGGGCACCTCCTCCCAAAGGGCCGTCCCTGTGTGCCCGGGGCTGGGGACACGCCATGGGGGGTGCTCTCCATCAGCAGGAGCCGGCGGCGTTTGGCACTGGGCAGTTACCTTTTCTGGCTCAGGTTTTGCCCTCCAAAACAAGGGTGTGCCCGCAGCACTCAGCTATTTTAAGGCCACTGGGAGCCGGCTGCTTCCTGCCGGTTCCAGCGAGGCCGAGCCCGGAGCCGCCTCCCCAGCAGTGACCTGGGGGGAGGTGGGCAGAGGGTCCCGTGCTGATGCCACCTCGGGGCTCCCACTGGCAGCTCTGCCTTAGCCGAGCGTGTCCCCGGTGTCCTGACACCCCTGAGGGTGCTGTCCTGCACTGCTCATTATCTGAAGGGCAGGTTTAGGTTCTTCCCACAGTTTGCCCTTGTCTTTTCGATGCCCAGACCTTGGGTAGGATCCTAAAGAACCCAGGAAGGTTGTAGGGCTCCATGTGCGTGCCCCTGTGTGCCCCTTTGAAGGTGGGTGGAGCCGTAGGACAGAGGGGGCTGCTCCCATTTGGGGGGCACTTAGGGATGGGCACTTCAGCAGATGCTGATGCTCCTCCCAACCCCACCATGAGCTGGAGGGTGAGACAAGGGCAGCTGAGCTGTGTGCCAAGGGCCTGCAGACCCGTGTGTGTGTGTGTGTGTGCTGCATACACCCACACACCTCCCTGTGTCTCTGCACTTACACACTGGGGGACACCCCCTCAACCTCTCCCCCTTCTCCTGCTCGCCCTCAGGCAAGCCAGCTCCTGGCCAGCATCGCCCCTCGGGGGCAATAGCCAGACAGAGGGGACACTCCCCAGGAAAAGCCACCCACCCTGCTTGGCCTGTCCTGAGCTGCAGCACTGGGACGTCCCCGGGAGGGCATCCAGAGGAGAATCATGGAATCGTTTAGGTTGGAAAGGACCTTCCAGTTGGGTTGGGAAAGATCCTCAGGTCCAACCGTTCCCCCAGCAGTGCCAGGTCCCCACTGCCCCATGTCCCGCACCCCACACCTCCACGGCGTGGAAACCCCTCCAGGGGTGGGGACTCCACCACTGCCCTGGGCAGCCTGGCACAGCCCTGGGCAAACCTTTCAGACAGGACATTTTTCCTAATGTCCAACCTAAATCTCTCCTGGCATAACTTGAGACTATTTCCTCTTGTCCCATCGCTTGTTCCTTGGGAGAAGACCCTGATCCCCCCCTGGCTCCAGCTCCTGTCAGGAGCTGTCAGAGCCAGAAGGTCTCCCCTGAGCCTCCTCTGCAGGGAGCAGCTCCCGCGGGCAGCTCCCAGCCTGTCCCTGCCCGTGCCCACTCACCCCACGCAGCCCCACGGTGGACACGAGGGGTGGTGGGGCAGTGGTGGGAGGCTCTGTGGGCTGAGCCCCACGGCTGTGCCCCACGGGGATGGCCCATGGGGTGCAGGGCTGGGGAGGTGGCACCCCTGGGACCCCACGTGTACCATGCCAAGGGGTGTGTTGCACACCCAGCACCCCACACCAAACGTGCTGTGGGGTGCAAGGGCCCCGTGGCGTCCAGTGCTGTGGGGTGTGGGGTACACCAGGGACCTGTATGTGCCATGCATGGGGGGTGCAGGGTACCCCCAGTGACCCAGGAGTGCTGTGGGCTGCAGGACACCCCCAGGACCCCAGACGCACCCTGTGGTGCAGGGGACCTCAGAAGCACTGTGGGCGCAGGGTACCCCCAGTACCCCAGGAGCGCTGTGGGGTGCAGAGTACCCCAGGTACCCCAGAAGCACCCTGTGGTGCAGGGTACCCCATGAGTGCTGTGGAGAGCAGGGCACCCCTAGTGACCCAGGAACACTGTGGGGTGCAGAGTACCCCAGGTACCCCAGAAGCACCCTGTGGTGCAGGGTACCCCATGAGTGCTGTGGAGAGCAGGGCACCCCTAGTGACCCAGGAACACTGTGGGGTGCAGAGTACCCCAGGTACCCCAGAAGCACCCTGTGGTGCAGGGTACCCCATGAGTGCTGTGGAGTGCAGGGTAACCCTAGTGACCCAGGAGCGCTGGGGGGT
>NW_008593365.1:4768-6828 GCF_000691845.1 Merops nubicus | reverse complement strand
CATGGCCAGAGTCATTCCTGCCGTGGCCGAGGGGTGACTAACGCGGGGCCCGGGGCGCGGGAGGGGACGGCACCGCCGCAGACACCTCTCTCTTGGCAGATCAAGACAAACTTTGAGAGTAACCTCAACCTGGCCTTGAGGGACTACAACGCGACCGCGGATCGGCACAGCGAGGCCGTCGACACCATCCAGAGCACTGTGAGTGCCCCGGGCTGCTGGCGGGACGGCAGCGGGCGGCAACCTCGCCTCCCGAGGATGGTGCCCAGGGTTCTGAACTTGGGGGGAGGTGCTGGGTGGGATGGGGGTGGTTTCTGGAGAGGAGAGGGCAGGGGGGAGCTGTGGAAGGGATAGAGAGGCGATACCCCGTTTTTTTCCCCCTCCAGCTGCACTGCTGTGGGGTGCAGAACTACTTGGACTGGGAGAAGACTGAGTACTTCACCCAGAGGGGCATCCCCCGGAGCTGCTGCAAGAGCCAGGACGACTGCTCGGAGGAGGACCTGAAAGACCCGAACAGAGCTAAGCTGAAAGTGTTTGTGGATGTGAGTTAAACTCTGAAAGATCCCCTTCCAGTCCTGGAGGTGGGCAGGGCAGAGCTGTGCCGGTGGAGAAGGGCTTGCTCTTCCCTGGGAGGCTTGAGAGGAGAACTGCTCCCTGTGCAGATGCCCTGTGGCCCAGGGACTCTCCTGGTGTGGATGCAGGGGAAGGGTATGGAGGAACGAGCCCTCCCTCATATCTGAGGTCCCCCAAGTGTTTCGTTGGAGGTCAGGGACCAGCTGCACCCAAGCATCTGTGCTGGGGGCTGCGTGTTTTGGAGAGGAGAGCAAGTGAATAAGGAGGTCATCTCCCAGTAAAGTTCCTTTTGGCAGTGCTGACGTCACCCAGCCACCGTGCAAAGTCCCGACGCAGTCTGTGGTGAGCTCAGGTGACCTCATCCAGCAGGGGTGGCTGGGTGGAGCAAGGGGCGTTCCTCTGAGGAGTCACCTTGCCGAGCCCACAGCCGGGGGGCAGTGATTGATCGGGCAGCTGGGCTGGGGGGCTGCTCGCTGATAGGGAAGTGACTTTGCTGAGGTCAGGCAGGAGGGTGGCAGCCAGGAACCCTCACTGCCTGCACTGGACTATCTTCCCCTGGAGGTGCCCTGGGGAGGCGGCAGGTTGTGCTCCTGCAGGGTGAAAAGTGCTGGGCTCATTTGCTCGCTTTCCCTCCTCTGCAGGGTTGTTTTTTCCTGGTAACGTCAACAATGGAGTCGAAAATGAGTGTTGTGGCAGGGATCTCCTTTGGCATCGCCTGCTTCCAGGTAACTGTTCCCTTGCTGGGCACAGGGGAGTGCAGAGCAAGGCTGGCGTGTCTCCAGAGGTGTTTCATTTCCGTGCAGATGTGTACAAAAGGCACGGCGTGTTTCAGCCAGGGTGGAGCAGCTATTCTGCAGATTCCCCTTGGGTTCAATCTCACCACTGTGCACTTTCTCCTCAACCTGGGGCTGACGCACCAGCTCTGTTTTTGTGAGTCCAGGTCATTTGGGAAAGCTACTGTCTGATACAACTGACTTGAAAACAAACCCCAAACGGAGCCTGTGCTGTGCTGGGCAAACTGCCCACGTGAGCTGTTGGCAGGGATCAAATCACACCTTCCTTTTCCTACCCGCCGACCTCCTTTTTTATCAGAGAGGCATTCTGGCATCACTTCTACGTGGCTGGGTCCCTGGGAGCGCCTGCGGGACACCGACTGTGCTGGTGGCTCACACCCCACGTGCTGCGTTGCCCTGCAGTTGTGTCCTCTCCCTCCCCAAACTGCCCACGTGAGCTGTTGGCAGGGATCAAATCACACCTTCCTTTTCCTACCCGCCGACCTCCTTTTTTATCAGAGAGGCATTCTGGCATCACTTCTACGTGGCTGGGTCCCTGGGAGCGCCTGCGGGACACCGACTGTGCTGGTGGCTCACACCCCACGTGCTGCGTTGCCCTGCAGTTGTGTCCTCTCCCTCCCACTCCCCAGCCTGCCCTTGGCTTTGTCATGCCGGACGCTTCCTGCCGGGGCCGCGGCAGCCGGCGGGGGTTTCTCC
>NW_008593365.1:1796-4489 GCF_000691845.1 Merops nubicus | reverse complement strand
CGTGCAGCCTGCCTTTCCTCAGCTGCCGTGTGGGAGCTTGCTGGGCTCCCGGCGCTGAGCTGCTGCAGAGGGAGCTGGGCTGGCCTTGGCTTCGGAGGGGCTCGAATTCACCCTCCCCTTGACCTGCACACAGAAGCTGTGGAATGAGCTTCAAGGCGTTGTCCCCTGGGACGGCTGGGTGACCGCGCCAGCACGGGGAGGAGGAACCCTGCCAAGATATTTCTGCCATAAGGAGCACGTTGCTCTGTGATTCCTGTAACGGATGGGCTAAACTGGGGGGAGACAGGAGCCAACAGCCTCTGGCTGCAGCTTGTGCAAACTCGCTACCAAGTGCTGTCGGTTGTGGCTGAGAGAGCCCAGGAGCTGGAGCTGCTCGCCCCAGACTTCTCCTCAGCTGGGCTGTGCTCGCTGTGGGGTCACTGAGACGTGACCGACACACGAACAGGGAGCTGCACGCTCCCGGCTGCCAAATTATCTCAGCTGATGCCAGGCTGGGGAATTGTAACTGGTTCCTGGCTTTTATTGCTCTTTCAGCAAGCCTTGCCGTGTCGTGTGGCCGGCGGGGACCCATCATGCAAATGCACCTCTAACTTCGCTTGTGTAGGTCAGGGTCCAGCAGGATCTGGCCTTAAATGTGTGTGCAGGGACTGGGAGGCCACGCTGTGATAGCAGCACCGTGTCCTTCAGACGCTGATGCAAAACCAGCAACATTGCTTCTCCGCTGTCCTTGCAACAGGGAGAGGTGGCTGCTGTTCTCTAGTGGCTGTGTAATTGGCTGTGACGCTCCTGATATCTGTGTAATCTCCAGAATTACCATAAAACAGTAGATGCTTCACGAAGCAAAATGTAACAGGATGGGACGTGGAGCATCTCGTGTGAGGAGCTCGTTTGGCTGATGCCTGCCAGGGTCCTCTGCTTCAGCCTCTCTCAGTTAGTTCGAAGCAGGGCACAGCAACACGTGTTGTGGTTTGTAAATCCCACTGTTTGTCCTTGGATTTTATAAAACTGATGCTCTGGAGCAGTCTGTCAGGCTCTTCCCCTGGAACACCACGTCGTGGTTTTGTCTCCCTCTGATGTGTGGGTTTCTTTCTGTTTTTCAGTTGGTGGGCATCATTCTCGCCTGCTGCCTGTCCCAGTACATCACCAACAACCAGTACGAGATGGTGTAGCTGGCCCCCAGCACGTGGGGCAGTGGCTGGTACGTCTCTCCAGTGGTGTAAGCTGGGTGGGCTGCCTCTGCCCGCTGCCTGGTCACCCCTGGGGACCTTCAGCACGGTGGTGGGTACCACTCTTGGGGGCATGTGGGGACAGAGGGCACCTGTAAGACTTCTGCTCTGTCATTTTAAGCTGTGTGTAAATCCAGCCTTGCCTGTTAACGTTCCATCCTGTGCATTGCAGGGTGTGCTCTCCACGGCCAGGCAGGTGCCACCACCTCCAGTTTTCCTCCGGGTGCCGCTTCCTGAGATCT
Organism: Merops nubicus; assembly: GCF_000691845.1. NCBI lineage: Eukaryota > Metazoa > Chordata > Aves > Coraciiformes > Meropidae > Merops > Merops nubicus. The sequence continues at coordinate 3,021 of NW_008593365.1, read as the reverse complement.
TGCTTTGAACTGACTGATCTTCTTCTCAACTAGCTCATAGAAATGAGTGCAGCAGCTCTCCTGGTGTGCTCAGGGACTTGTCCTAACACTACTCTGCTGTGCCTCCACGTGGGGTGACCAGTGCTGGCAGCCTTGCGGGACCCCTGGTGCCCGTGTTCGGTGCCTCCCTCGGGAAGCGATGCTGCCCCCGATGCCCCCTCACTCTCCAGACGAGGTTGCTCTTGAGGTGGGGCTGTTGCCCTGGTTGAACACAGCCCTGCCTGCCTGAAGCCTTTGGCTCAGCAAGGTCTCGGCTTGTTGCCAAGCTCTCTCTTGTCCCTGCCCTGGATTTTATATACTTTTTTATAGTTCTACTTTTTAAAGTACAGGGCGTAGTGATTCTTTGTAAGCTGTAGCAAGGTTTGGTGATATAGCTCCTGGTGCCTTTACCTTGGTGGGTGTCCTTGCACCGAGTCAGCTGTGACTTTATTGTCAGTATTATATGCTGCTTTAACTCGTTTTGTGTATTGAGTAGAACTCTTTTGTCCCAAAACACAATAAATATTAAGATATTTTACTCTATGAAACCACCTTGGCTTTTTTTTTCATCTCTTGGAAATTTCTCTGCTGGAGTCACTGCGGAGCAGCAACCCCCAGCCTGGGAGGTGACCCCCTTGCCTCGGGCCAGCCAGTCACCTCTGGACCATCGCAGCTCGCATTTCTCTGAGCCTCACTGGTGCACCTGTGCTTACAAATAACTTCTGTAATTGAATTTTCCTCATAACAGCAGTTGTGTAACAGCACCAGAGCAGGCGGCCTGGAGCAGGACAGCCCAGGGGCTGGGTGGTTGTGTTGAGCTCCATGCCAACAAGTGTGTCCTCAGCTGGCCAGTAGCAAAGGGCAGGGCTGGAGCTGCCACCATCCCCAGCCTCCCCCTGGGGCAGCAAAGGTGTATTTAAGCTTTTGGGCTTGTTTGGTACTGCTCATCTTTGGGCTGTTTCATCAGCAAGACTTAGTCTTGTTGAGTTTGGTGCCTCAGTGGTGCTTTGAAGCTCCTCTCCTGCCCAGCTTGGGGGATTTTTGGGTCTCAAGCACCCAACTCAGAAGGGTTGGAGCAGCCAGGGCTGCCTGTCATGCTCCTGGGGAGGAGATGGGTGTAGAAGGAGCACTTAAGCTGTGGGTAGGTGTGGTGGCCCCCCCTTGGTGTCAGCCCTCAGACAATCACCACTTGGGCTGGGGGAGCTGC
>NW_008593365.1:0-1766 GCF_000691845.1 Merops nubicus | reverse complement strand
ACCAGCAGCCTCACTGCTGACGGAGGAACCTGAAGGGGGACATCCAAAATCCTCATGTTGTGTTTAACCTGGTGAGTAGATCAGACTGCTGGCAGTGCCTGGCTGGCTGGAAGCCTCCTGTGCTGGGACAGTGAGGCAGAGTGTGTCCCAGCGCGGGAACCAGGTTGGAACGAGCAATTAATGGATGGATGGAGACAGGGCAGGAGCTCGTGAGAGGTGGAGCTGGGTTTGGATAAACCCATCCTCACCAGGACGCCTGTGCCGAGGGAGGTGACCCTGTGCTGGCCTGCAGCCCTGCCTTGTCTGCCTAAACAGGGCTTGTGGGGACACCTCGCTGTGGTTTGGAGACTTTGGTGACATCCTGGAGGTACAGGCATGTGCTGGGGGAGGTGCCAGGAAGACCTGGGACACTGCTGTCCTGATAAAGGCATTGGATGCATCTTGGTGACCTGGCTGGACTCACCGAGCCGGACACAAGCACTGCTTGCATGCCCCAGGGCTCTGGTTTCCTGCAGCAGCTGTGGCTGGGTGGGTTTCACATGTCCCCACCACATTCAGACTTGCCCTCTCCGAGGGGTGGATGTCTCAGGGGACCTGTCAGAGATGCATGGTGTCCCTGAGGCTGGTTGGTGTCCCTTGGGACACCGTGCAGGGAGCTCTGCTGCGCTGTGCTCCCAGTGTTTTAACCACAGTGTCAGCACAGCCATGAGCAGGGATGGAGAAAACCATCCTTATAATGTGCTCATGGCCCTGCATGAGCCACTGGGATTCAGGGGTGTCCTGGCAGCCCTAGGGACAGCACACCTGGCACCTGGCACAGTGGCAGCAAGCAGAGCTTGCTCTGCTCCCTCTGTATGTACAGCTGGGCAGGATCCAGGCGCTTCCCTGGAAAGCACTGGCCATGGCAGCACGTGCTCCCTCCGTGATCCCAAGAGAGTTTTGCCTGGTGACACCCACGGGATGTCAAAACTCCTCAGCGGCAGCCAGCTTGCTGAGGTGAGAGCTGGAAGCTGGGGTCTGTCATGAGCACCAAGGCCATGAGCAGGGGCAGCATGCTGGGGGTTACAGGGGTTTTGGCCATTAGCCCTCAGCACTGCTGCAGGAAATGTCCTGCTTGGGGTGGCTGTGGGCTCAAGCACTTAATATTTCACTCCTGCAGCTTGGGGTCTGCCCATTTGTCAGTCACAGGGCTGGGAAGAGCTGATGGCACTCAGAGTCCTCCACACCTCCACTCTCTCCAGCTTTGGGCAGTTCCCCGGGGGTTCCTTGTGCCTCCTCCTGCCTCTGCCTTGGCCACACGGTGCCATGCTGCATGTGGCTCTTGAGGGTGGCACCCCTGAGCTGTCACTAATAGCGACCGAGCACGCTGGAACAGGGAGTCGGGATGTGCTGAACAACTGCCAGCACCAACAGGGAGCAAATTAGGGACCTCGGCACGTTCCCAGCGAGGCGAGCGCCAGCAGTCCTGGTACCTGAGTTATGGATGCTCCTGACGAGGCAGCCAAGCAATTACATCACTTCTCAGACCCATTAAGCATCACAGACTGAGACTAAACGACTTTCCATTTTCTTTGCAATCGCTCATACAAGACGTTTATTGTTTGCTTCTTGCTGCTCGGCGTGGTGCTGGAGCACGGCCACCCCCAGCCCCGCGGGAGCAGCGCAGGATGCGGCCGGGGTGGGGTGGGGGGACAGGCGACACGTGCTCGGTGAGGACCCCCCCGAGGTCAGCAAGCTCGACCTGCACGTTGGCGACGTCAGGAGGC
>NW_008593364.1:0-821 GCF_000691845.1 Merops nubicus | reverse complement strand
TCAGGGACAGGGCAAGGGCAGAGGATGCGGCGTGTCCTGTGGAGGACCTGTTCTAGCAGGACGTTCAGGTCAGAGGTGGGAGAGGAGCAGGTCCTGCCTTCTGCTGCTGCAGCTGAGACCAGCAGTTACCATAGCTCAGATCTGGAGAGGTCGGTGTACAGACAGAGCAGTGAGCATGGCTGAAAAGCAGGATGATCTGGGGGCTGAGGAGTGTGGAGAAGCTGCCGAAAGAAGTGGGCAGGGACCAAGAGCTCAGGGTTTCAGAGGCAAGGAAAGGGGAGCTGACAAGTGGGGACACTGAGCAAGCTGATGAAGTGATGGACGCAGAGGGACACAGGCAAGCAAAGCTGAAAGCCCTTTCTGCCCTGACAGGTCATGCCCAAAAGGCCTCTGTGCTCCAGTTCCCAGCAGAAATGGCTGTCCAGGCAGGACACAACACAACTCTGCCCTGCAACTTCTCCACCAGCTCTTCCACTCCCTACCTCTCCTGGTACCAGTAGCACCAGGCGCCAGACCCGGCCCCTTCAGATGCTGCTGCAGGTGGACAAGTGGAAACCTCGGGGGGATTCAGGGAGGTTCTCCTCTGAACTCTCTGTGGAGACCTCCCAGGTGCTTCTGCGTGTGCGGGGTGTGCAGCTCCAGGACAGCGCTGCCTATTTCTGTGCCCTGGGCCCACCCTGGTGCCCAGAGCTTGCAGCTCTGCGCAGAAACCTGGGGGGGGCTCAGAGGGGTGGTTCCCTCCCTGCCATCGCTTGCCTGGAGCTCTGAGCTCAGCGTGCCCAGCAGTGGCACCTGGGGCTGTGGTGAGGCTGGGCCTCTGC
>NW_008593363.1:296-562 GCF_000691845.1 Merops nubicus | reverse complement strand
ACCTGAACTGCCCTGGGATGGACCCAACCTGCCCTAAGCTGTGACCTGTCCCAGGAGATGAACCCAACTTGCCCTGGTAGATGGACCTGAACTACCCTTTGACCTGAACTGCCTTTGCAATGGATCCAACCTAACTCAGGATGGACCTGACTTGCTCTGAGACAGACCTAACCTGCCCTAAAAGATGCCCCAGGAGATGGATCCAACCTGCCTTAGGATGGACCAGATAAGCCCCAGAAACAAATCTGTCCCACAATGGACATGAA
>NW_008593363.1:0-207 GCF_000691845.1 Merops nubicus | reverse complement strand
TGTCCCACAATGGCCCTGAACTGCCCTGGGATGGACCCAATCTGACCCGGTATGAACCCGACCTGCCCCGGGAGATGGATCCAACCTGCCTTGGGATGTTCCCAGTTAGCCTCAGGATCCAACCTGCCCCAAGATGGACCTGAAAGACCCTTCAGATGGACCCCACCTGCCCCGAGAGATGGATCCAACCCACGCTAGGACACAGAC
>NW_008593362.1:0-961 GCF_000691845.1 Merops nubicus | reverse complement strand
GGATCCCCCCGGACCCTGCCCGTCGGGTTTAGATCATTCTCTTCCCTATATCAGCAGTACCCACCTCACTGCCCCCGCCCTGCTGCTGTCAGGTGCCTCTGCCCAGCCCTCCTCGGGACTGGGAGACCCAGCACGGGTCTCCCTGACCACTGGGCTTCCCCGGGGCTCTGGCAGCCCTGGCAGCATGGGGACCGTGGCCCCGTCACCCTCAGCTCTGCAGAAGGAGCGAGCGGGGTCCCCTTCCATCGTCAGCTTTGGTTTGGGGCCGGGCACTGGTGGGACAACCCCTCTTCCTCCATCGATCTCCCGCCTCTCATTCTGGATGCCTCATTTTGAGTCTGTACCAAACGAGGCTAAAATTAACTTCCTCAGAAGATGCCATAAATATTCTATCTACTGGGAAGGGGGTGAATGTGCAGCTTCCACAGCTGTCTTTGAAAGCCCTGCGGTGTTTTATATTTAGCTTTCTCTTTCCCGTGCGCTGCGGCTCCGTCCCTCGATAAGGGCTTCGCTCGTCCCGCTGGCTGCCGGGCGGATCCGGAGCAGCTCAGCTCCCTGAAGGGCTTTTGCTGCCTTATGCAAACCCAAAACTATCTTGGCCGTGATCTTTCGAGGGCTGGAAAAAATGCCCGGCTTGCAGCCGTGGAGAGCTGCGTGCTCAGCCCGGCGCTGCAGAGCGATCCCTGCAAAAACAAAACCACCCCGAAAACCATTTCGGCTTTTTCGTGCCTGGGCTGTGCTCCTGGAGCTTGTCCCCGAACGCTGACTGATTCCCCTGAAAACGGTTTTGACTGGCGGGGGTTCCCCAGGCACGGCGCCGGGTTTTGGGGGTTTCAGACAGTTTCCTGAGAACGGGTTTCTGAAGGTGTTTCGGTGTGTTGAGTCGTCTCTGAGTCACGGTCTGTGAGCTGGAAGAGCAGCTCCGTGCTATTCATCCCAGCCCCTGACCTGCCCCCGCTTC
>NW_008593361.1:0-1008 GCF_000691845.1 Merops nubicus | reverse complement strand
AGGAGGAAGGGGCAGGGAGCATCTCTGCTCTGGGGAGAGTGGTAGGGAGTGGGAACAGTTCCTCCTGGGGCTGAGGAGGTTTAAGACATCACTGTCATGACAACACATGGCTGAAGGTAAGGCATGAAGACGACAGAGCCAGGCACCTTTCTGGGTTGTCCAGTGCCAGGACTGTGGACAATGGGCACCAGCACCTCCCTCACTTCAGAGCTGATTTCATCAGTGGTTTCCTGATTGCTGCTGTTTTTCCTTTTGGGGTGTTGTTTTTCTCAAGAGTCCATTTCCAATCCCACAGGGCTTTGCATTTTCCCTCTGATTCCCCTCCCATAACAGAGGCTGGGAGTTGGCAGGATGAAATTTGGACAAGCAGCAGCTGTGGTTGAGTTGCCAGCTGAGGTTAAACCTGAAGCCTCCTTCTGCTTGAACCTGCAGCAGGAGCAGCTGCTCTGCGAAGGCTTCTCCAGAGATACCAGGCTGTGAGTTCTGTGACTGTTTGTGTGGTAGAGAAATGGGGAGCAGAGAAGGCTGGTCTGTGCTGGAGGGAGAAGTGGAAGGGGAAGAGGAAGAGGCAGGAGAAAAGGAAGGAAAGTAGATTAAGAAGAATAACAAGAAATCAGGATAATAGAGGAATGGAAAGGGAAGAAGAAGAAAAGGGGAAGAGAATGACGAGAATTGACAGGAAAGGGAAGGGGTTAGAAGAAAAGAATTGGAAAGGGAAAGAAAAGGACCAAAGGAAGAGAAAGGAGAAAGCTGCTTTCTGCTTTGTGTCCCGAGGCCTTTAGCAATGTGATCTTGGAGGCAGAGAGGGGTAGGAGGTGTGGGAGCCATTGCCCCTGGCTGGCTTCAAGGCCCTGGGGCAGCCCCGCAGGGCATAGAAAGGACAAAGGCAGAGGCAGAGGTTTGCTGCAGGTGGCTTTTATTGCAAGAACAAGAAAAAATACATTCACAAAGACTCATAAGGCAGATGCAGGCCAGTTGTCTGTGGGGGCTTCAGGAGAGGTGTTCCTT
>NW_008593360.1:308-1119 GCF_000691845.1 Merops nubicus | reverse complement strand
AAATTAAAAAAAGAGGCAGCTAGCACTCTTCCCTGTGTGTGTTTTTTTTCGGAACAGTGGGGCAGTTTGTCCCTTCGAGGCCCAGAAATGGTGACAACCATGGCTGCAGAGGTGCCAGGGTTGGGGTTCCAGCGGGGAGCCCTGTGTGGAGCATCCCCAGGGGCTGCCCCTCAGCTGTGCCTTGTTCTCATCGGGGTGTGGTGCTGGGGCGGGTGATTAACCTGATGAGCTCCTGATAAGCGGAGCTGTGGGGCGGGCTGGGAGAGTTTGCTGAGAGGAAGAGGAGGAGGGAGCAGAGGAAGGTGGGTTCTGTTGTGGTGGGTGCTGGAGGTGGGTTTGGGCTACTGCTCCACCAGTGGCGTTGGCAAACGGGCCTTTGTGAACGTGGTGCCTCTTGGCAGCGTGGTTTGATGGAGCTGTTTAGGTGGGAGAAGACCTTTAAGACCCCCAAGCCCCTCGCAGGGGTAGGCAGCAGGACTCTCAGCGGGCATGCGTGGGGCTCCCTGTGCCCGTGCACCCCGGGGTGTAGCCCAATTACCTCTGCTTCCAGGAGAGCTCTCCAATGAGGCCGAGCTGGCTCGGGCAGCGCTCCCACAGCCTGCACGTTGTGCCCGGGCTCTGCGGGCAGCGCTCCCACAGCCTGCACATTGTGCCCGGGCTCTGCCAACCCCCCTGTGCCAGCGGGGCACCTGGCGGCTGCTTGGCGGAGGGGCCTGGCACGGTGTGATGTGAGTTTTGGGGGGCTCCCGGCTGTGGGGTGGGGGTACCCAACATCTTCTTCCCCGCTCGTGCCTGGCGATGGAGGAGGCCG
>NW_008593360.1:0-298 GCF_000691845.1 Merops nubicus | reverse complement strand
GGGGGAGCCATATTCCCTTTTCCAAGCCTGTTGGGACTTGTGTTGGGGTTGTTTGGGGGTTGCTCGGGCCAAGGATGGTTTGGGGACCTGGGGGATGCCACCGTGCCGGTTCCTGGCCTGGGTGCTCCTCGGGCCACTTCCCCGCGTGCCAGCGGGGGAAGGTTTTGGGGAAGGCAAGAGGCAGCCCGTGGAGAAGCGTGGGCAGGATGAGGGGTGGGGATTCCCCTCCTGTTGCCCCCTCAGGGCTCCTCCATGCCCAGGCTTTGCTGTTCGCCATGTCCAGAGGAGAGCTGAGCAC
>NW_008593359.1:19888-38121 GCF_000691845.1 Merops nubicus | reverse complement strand
GGTCGGAGGCTGCTCCCGGCGCCTGTGTATATATGAAAATAAAAGTGCCCGCAGGCGGGGGCGAGGCGCGGAGGTGCTGCCTGCCGGTGCTTGTGAGGGGCTGTGGGCTGGTTTTGGGTGGCAGCGAGCGGCACTGCGGGGAGTTTAGCGCGTCCTGACAGGAAGAGGGGCCCTCCACCCCTCGGTACTTCAGGCACCTCAAGCCTTCCTACTAGAAATTGCGTTAAAATCTTTTTTACCTGATGTTGGATGTTTTGGCAATGTCAAAACATAATGAGCCAACAACAGTGTTATTTCTGCCTTTCTTTTATGTGGAAAAAAATTAAACATGAAAAAATCTTTATTTTGGTGTCCTGATTGCGTTTGTAACTTATGCTTCGGCAAAGCATAATACTTTTAGAGATGTTTGTATGTATAGCCTTATAGTGTGATACATATACTAAGTCATTTAAGTATAATTTTATTGGTGAAGACATAAGCAGGCTTTACTGATGTAGTTGATCCAATAAAACTGTCACCTGGACTAGACAAATTCTGTGCTGAGAAGCATAACCTGGTGAAGGCACTCCTGCCAAATCACACATTTTCTGCTTCTTGTTCCCACCCACCATAACATGTGCTTGCAGTTACACCAGCACAGCTGCTTCTTGGGACAGTACATCGAGCCAGGGAACTGATGCACCTGCAATAAAAGCCCATATTGAAGCTGGTTTTTTTTTTTTTTTTTTTTCTTCTCAGATGGCTAAGCTGTCTTTGCTACCAAAACAAGCCTACATAAAAACCTTGTTCTTCCTGTGGTGGAGTTAAGATATTACTGGTTTGGATGACTGTCAAAGCTTACCACCTTTACACCAGAATGAGCAAAATGGCATCGTATTGTCCTCAGCCCAATTCAGTGCTGCCCTGGTTTCATTGGGCCAGAATCCTGGGCCAGCCATGGTCTGTGGGCTATCAGCAGTTTAGGGGCAGACAGGGCAGCTGACCCAAGCTGTCTACAGGTATGTCCCAGGGCATAAACATCATGCCCAGTATAAAGGGGGGAGTTTGCTGAGGACAGAAGGTCTTTCGCTTGGGCTTCTTCTGACCCTGCCCCCTCTCCTGAGGACTGCCTTCCCCTTTATTGTGACCACTGTGCGTCTGCTGGGGTGAATGTAACTTTGATTACTTCGTACTGGAACTGGTGTTAGTCTGGTTGTTTGATTAAATGTTTTCATTTCAACCCCTGAGTCTTCTCCTTTTTCTGATCCTCCTTCGTGGCTGGGGAAAGGGTCATTGGGTGATACTGTGTAGCAATTGCCGTGGTTTGGCCCTGGGTATGGACTAAATGTAGACAAATGCCCATCAACTCACCACCTTCCCAGTGAAGGCAAGTTTTAAGCTGTGCTGCAGGACTCTGCACTGTAGCTGCTGGCACGTGGCTACATCTTTCCTTCTGCATGTGCCCCAGAAGCAGTCATTTCTGCCAGAGGGGTATGTTGGAAAATGGACAAGGTTTGCATTCTTGCATGATTTGCTGCAGACTTCAGCCTCTTATAAAAGGGTTATATTTTAGCAGTGGATGTTAATGGAGCCTAATGTATGGTGGATGTAGGGACACACCAAGGAACTGGGAAAGGACATCAGTTCTTCGGTGCTGAGGTAGTCAGGCTTGAAAAACTCGCCCTGCACACAAGTATTGAAGCCTGGGCACCCCACCCAAGCACATCAGCTGTCAGAGCTCAGTCTTCTCTCCATCTCCTTTGCACTGGCCTCTGTCAGTGAAGCAATCAATCAGCCCTGAAGAGCCACAAAGATCCTTGCTTTACTTGCTTTAATCCCTCTCCTTCTCCAAGCCTCCCCTTTCTCTCCTACCATAAAGCAGCATTAAAGGGAAATACAGAAGTAAGATAGATAGATGGGGCAGAGAGATTGCCAAGGATAGCTGTCACTTGCATCATCATATAATTTTTTTCATGCCACCTTGCTGGATTTCCATCTGCTTCAGGAGGTATGCTTAGTTTGTTCAGCAGTTGCCCTGCAAACCTGCTCCCAGTGCCAGATGTCATGTAACTTCGGGAAAGTGATGCATGGTATATAGTATGCAACCAACTGATGAAGCCTTGGATGTGGTGTTTTTCTTCACTCTGCTTGTTTTCTCACAGAACAGAGTTACAGAGGACTTGATTAGGAGAGAAGGAAAGATGAAGGATTTATTAAGGATGTGGACCTGTTGGAGCGTGTCCAGAGGAGAGCCACAAAAACGATCAGAGGGCTGGAGCAGGTCTCCTGTGAGGACAGGCTGAGGGAGTTAGGGTTGTTCAGCCTGGAGAAGAGGAGGCTCCGGGGGGACCTTATAGCAACCTTCCAGTACCTGAGGGGGGCCTACAAGAAAGCAGGGGAAGGTCTGTTCACAAGCATTTGTTGTGATAGGACAAGGGGTAATGGCTTTAAGCTAGAAAACGTTAGATTTAGGTTATACATTAGGAAAAATTTCTTCAATATGAGGGTGACAGACCACTGGAATAGGTTGCCCAGAGGGATGGTGGAGGCCCCATCCCTGGAGACATTCAAGGTCAGGCTGGATGATGCTTGAGTAGCTTGATCTAGCTGGAGATGTCCCTGCGTGTCGCAGGGGGGTTGGACTAGATGACCACTGGAGGTCCTTTCCAACCCAGACATTCTATGATTCTATGATTGCATTTGAATCTCATGTCATTTTTGCTTCACATTGAAAGATCATAATCTATCACTGCATTGTAATAAACTGTTGTAGACTAGCAAGTGCAAGACATTAGAAGTAGCTGGGTGGGGACATTTGCTTCGCGTTGTTTGCATATGCAAACTGAGAGCTGTCAGACAGTCCTGAGCACAAACCCAGTGGCACCAGCTTTATCTCCCTCAGCCCTGCAAATGTTACATGAGGCTGTCTCATCTCTGTGCCATGAACATAGAGATCTAAATTTTCAGCAACACAAACAGTGCTTTAACCGAGACTTTTGATCTGAAACTCCAACTGTCTGGGTTAAACCCAGACATCTGACCAATCTGGCACGTGTGCATGAGTGTGCATTTGTGTAGCTGTAGGACAGAGGCGGAAAAAGAGAGCGGGGCACAGGGCAAATTACTCACCCTACAGATACAACAGGAAGCTGCCAGCAAAATCTGTACAAGAAATCTGGTTGTGTCTCAACAATCCATACAAGTATGGTCCTTGGAGAAAAGCAAGCAGATCACCTGCAGCTTCTATGCTATTCATCTTATTTTGCCTTGCCATGCACTACTGCAGTTGCTGCAGGGAAGGAAGACACCCAGTATATTTCTGTTCAGAGGTGGCTTCTCAGGTTCCCACAAGTTAAGCATGTGTTAACTGGTAAATGTGTTTCCCAGCATGCATACCATGGTTACGCCCAGTCAATGGGCAGGAGTACCAAATGTCCTAGTTTACCAAGCTTCAGAGGTTTCCCTGAAGTGTGAGGTGGAGCACAGGCTCACCTCAAAGCTGTTCAGCTGCGATGTCTGTGGATTGGAGGCATGTTCAAAACCCAGTGCTTATCTACCCAAAACTGTGTTCCAGAAAGAAATCAAAGAACTGGAGTGGAAGGGAAGGCTGAAAAAACCCTACAGAGTAAGAGCATCGTCTCCTGTGATTTGATTCCTCCTTTGTCCAGCAAAACAAGACTTTGTGTGTTCCTTGTAATTTGGCCTGACTGTGTAACAATGATAGCTCACTTGGTCACCAGTTTCTCCCTCGCTTTGCAATAGTCTACAAACTCTTAGATTTTAACCACCTATTTGGAGTAACTTGTAACAGTGGTGTGTAATTATTGCTATATTACTGTGACTGTAATTACATTATGATCCATATATCCTGTACATGAAATCTCAATTTTATCTGAGAGTCTGAAAAATACTTTTGTAATCAAGGTCATTTAGGATAAAATTTAGATGTTAACATCCATAGGTTCTAAAATACCATTCTTGAAACGTATTTTAAGTGCAGTTGGTTGGAAGATTTCTAAAAAATGTGATGTTTTAATGGAAAATGCTGTTTCTGGGAAAAAATTTCCACAGGAAACCATTTTGCCAAAGTTTTTGTGCTTTCTGACAAAAGCAATGCACTGTTATACTTACAGATGCAGAAAAGTCTTTACCATTGAAGACAGTACCACTTGGGATAGGGGCCCAGCACATGGAAGAACTGGAGCATGGAGCATACATGCCAGGAAGCTGTTGACCAGCTCAAGGGTACACATAAAAACTAAGTGCAAATGGAACATTTGTCTTTGATCTGACAAACTGAAATGCAATGTGTCTTCCTTTCCACAAATGTCAAAATGTTTCACACTGGTTAAAAATACTGAAATGAAACATTTAAGAATATCAGCATCAAGTACTTCTTTGTATGTTCTGACCCTCAAAACATTTTGGTATTTAGTCACTTTTGTTTCCAAAGAGGATAATAATAATCATATTGGGTTTTCTGGCAGATCCTCCAGTACAATTTGACCACTTAGATTATAAGTAACAAACTAACAAACAGGAATCCCCATGGAAGCTCAAAATACTCGATTTGAACACAAAGGATATTGTGGACAGTAAATCTGAGGAAGATGCATTGTATTCTTTGTATACAACAAATCAATTTCTGATTTAAAACTGAAACTAATCTCATTTTAAATGAGTCATAAAGACCTGATCAGTGTCTGTATAATATGTTCCATTCATACTAATTAAGTGCCATGTGAATGCTGAATTTCTTGACATTTGCCTCTATTACTCTCAGTTAGGCAAAGACAGACTCTTCTTCTATAATTACCACTGAAAATACTACTGCAGTTTAATTTGACGTCTTGCGTAGTTTTTATTTATTTACTTGCTGTCTTCTGGGATTCATTGCACAATATTGCTAAAGCACTTTAAATGTGACATTTCTTATACAGCCAATAAATATTTTAGATCATAATTACTGAATTTCATAATCGGTGCATAATTTGGATTCCTCTCTAACCATAACATGCACCCTCCCCCCCATGCATACACAGTTTCCATACATAGAAGAAACTTTGTTCTTGCTGCTGTACTTACTGTAGCAGCATTCAGATTAAAGTGGTTTTTAGGTACTGCTAACACGTAGCTGAAACAAAAATAAGTGTGTGCATTATGGTCATCAATACAGTCCCCTACCGTGACCAGTTCTAAAAAGAAAACAGCTGTGAAACGCTATCTAGATTTAAAATGTTTCTGTTTGACTTCTTAAAATTTTCATATAAAGTTCTACTCTGTTGATTGAGGTATTTTGTTCGATTTATGCAAAGGTAAAAAATAAGTGACTTTCAGAATCCAATAAATATTTGCTCCAATATATTAATGGTATTAAAATTAATAGCATATGGGCCCCAAGTAAATTGCTGTTTGTCCTTTTGATAGCTGCTTTTCAATAGCTTCATTGTAAGTCAGCGAGAGGCCTGATGACTGTTATTTATGCATGTCACTCACTGTAGGAATCACTGATTTCAGTAGGATACCTGCTTTGCACTATTGGACATGAGGTTAGGAAAATCAGGAGCTGTTTTCCGTTTGTATCTTTTGACCTTATTAAAACTGGACGTATGATTTCTGAGGCAGGAATATTTCTGTCTTGTGACCTACACCCTGTATTTGATACAACGTGACCCGGGTCTGGTTTGCTGCCGGCCAGCAGCCAGCTGCAGCAGTGCGGTGGGCTGCTCTGAGGGAACCTCATTTGCCTCCTTGTGACAAAGCTTTCATCAGGGGTATTCCCCAGGCACGGCCCAGCACATCTGAAATGGAAATACCGGCAGCAGAAGGTAAGCCTGTGCACAGGGCATGTTAGATATTTGTGCTCTCAAATGTTTGCCTGCAAGTATCAGAAAAAGCATCATTAAAAAAAAATTAGCACGTTTAAAAGACACAAGGGAAGAATCTGGATTTTCTAATAGGAGGCACTCATTCAAAATTTTATTTTGAAAACAGGTAATTGAACAAAAATTGTTGGCAGTATCCCTTTAAAAAAAAAATCTTAGTACTAAAATCTTGCATTAATGAATCCAAAAGATGTGTAAAAACTGAATGAGCTTTGCATCATTTATCATGTTCAGGTTTCGTGTCATGCTCAGGAACAAAAGAATTGATCTGTTCGTTACCAGTTTTATTTCAAGGTTCTTATCTATTAGTGTAGCAATATTTGTTTTATCCTTAAACAAACCTCAGGCTAACGTTTGTCTCTAGTTGTATATTAATCGATACAAATTAAAATATTTCCACTTCTCAAAAACACATCTTTACTGAAGATAAAACTAAAAATGATTAGACAAAATCTGAGCCAAGATGATTAAACGCTGCTTTTTTACCTGCCATTAGGATTCTCTGGATGCACGTACTATTGCATTTTATTTTGAAAATCCTATTAAAATAATAATAACAAGGAGTGTGACTGCTGCTACTAATGCATTAGCTGTGCTGGTGAAACTGAGATCCCTAAGAGTTCCTCCTGCATAATGCCTGCTGGTATGACCGTTAGAAGTCACAACGGTCAGTTCAGACTCTTGACGATTTTGTAGATTTTAAAAAAGAAATGTTTTTAATGGTCTTTTAAGGGAAATAGTGAGACTTATAGTATGGGAAACAAAAACAGATGGGGGGGGGAGAAAAATAAAGACACCTCTCTCCCTCAAGCCCATGAAAACTGCACTATAGGGAGCCACCCTATATGTGACAACTATGGGTACAGTTGTGACTTTACTCTCTAATGTGAGTTTTCTCCCATATTTCAGTGAAAGGTTTGTTGTTATAGCTGTGCACATTTTAAAAAGTGACATAAACCAAACATATACTGTGTTCAACAATACTCATATTTCGTTATCAGAGAGTACAACAATAGTTCTATTGTGTAGGGCAGCTCTCCTTAGAGGTGGAAGGAAGGCTGCACACAGGCTTCCAGAGTGGTCTAGAAATATGATGGTGACACCAGACTGGCTCATGTAAACAGGAAATTAAACCAGGATGTAAACTGGACTGCTTCCATGTTCAGTAATACTCAGCTAAAAATAAACAGGTTGAATAGAGGTAGGAAAGCAAATTCTCTCTGCAAACTAAATTTTCAACTTGAATCTTTCAAGACCTGATAGAAAAATTCAAATAAAATTAGTTTTAGTGTTGCTTTATCAATATGTCTTTAATGAGATTCCGGTCACTTCCAGAGAGGCTGCTAGCATGAAAAGGAGAATGGAAAGGCTCTCTTTTCAGAGAGCAAGGACTTGGAGATGAAGGTTGGAAAGGGATATGACTGCCCTATAAACATATGTAGGTATTAAAAAAATCAAGGGGAAAGAAGTTCTACTTATGCTAAAAGACATTATTGTAAGAATAAATAAATACAGACTGTGAAGTCTAGAAATTATTAGCATCTTATTCTGAGAAGAATAAGGAGGTCTCAAGCAGCCTTTACAGACTGAAGAGGAGAAGCTGGTTTGTTTTTTTTTTTTATATAAGAGAATTATCTAATGCTATGGCCTCCAAGATGATCTTCTGGACTTCACCTGGGAGATCGATCCCCTGCACCCTTCAATTCCTTATGAATTCTCTGGCTGCTGACCACACCTGTCTCAGAAGAAAAGTCTTTCAGAAAAGGAGGAATTCTTCTGAATTATTTAGGTGGCATGAAAAATAACATTATATGCAAATCATTAGTGAAGTTTCCCTCCTGCAGAAATCTATTTGTAGTACTGTTCTAAAGATCGTGAATTGATGCATATCATGTTCTTAATAGAGAAAATGTGGTAATTCATTTAGCCTTTGTTACTTCACCATCTCCATCAGGTATGCTGTATGGCATATAGCAGGCTTGGAGCATCACAAACTATTCATGACAGAACAAAAAAAGGCGTAATAGGCTCACACATAGCTGAAAGCTGTCAGACTGAAATTAGGCACAACTGTCCCCCAACTTTAGGAATTGATGAACCTAGGGTTAGAACTGGAAAGGAGTAGCAGAAGTCAACAAGTCCAAGCTCCTACCATCACATGTAAACCTGAATATAATCCGATTAGTAACACTGTCAAAGATAATCTCAAACCACATCATTTGCCAACACTGGCCACATAAGAAGACTATTCCAAAAACCTCACTGCTGTAACACTGGGGGAGGGGGGTTTCTTATTTCTAAACCACAATTTTTCAAGGACATGTTTTCCTGTGCAAAATATCTCTTCACCACAATTATCCTGGGAGCAATCTCTTTCAGTGGTGCCCAGTGATAGGACAAGGGGCAATGGACACAAACTAGAACATGGGAAGTTCCACCTAAATATAAGGAAAAAACTTATTTACTTTGAGGGTGACGAAGCACTGGAACAGGCTGCCCAGATAGGTTGTGGAGCCTCCTTCTCTGAAGACTTTCAAAACCCATGTGGACACATTCCTATGCAACCTGCTCTAAGTAAACCTGCTTTAGTAGGAGGTTTCAACTAGATGATCTGCAGAGGTCCTTTCCAACTCCTACCGTTCTGTGACTCTGTGATTCTGTGATTCTATGATCTTTGCTTTACTGTGTTAGAGAAGATACACTTTTCCTCACCTCTTATGCCATAAGCTTCTAATAATTTCTAACAGTTCTTCTCCGTATCTGGAGTATCAAACTAATTCTTTGAGATGAATCAATCTTTCTTGGATAAAGAAGATTAGATATGTGTCAAGTTCCAGATTATTGAACAAATTCTCTAGCGTCTGGGTCTGCTTGCTGGGGATGAAGGGTAAGAGACGCAGTGAGTAGATGCAACTCTGAGGGAAAAGAAGCAAGCACAGGAGGAAGCTTTTGGTTAGAGTTTCACTGCTTAGTGGTAAGCAAGAGCAGGCCAGCACGTCACTTACAGGATCTATGCTTGCTGCCTGAGAACAGCAGCAAGGAATGGCCAAAGTTACCCTACTGGGTAGCTGTCATTATTCCCCTCATCAATCATATATTGCCCTAGGAATAGCGTGTGGATATCCACACAGACATATAAACCACAGACATGCACAGCACACTCCATTAACAGCTAGTCAAGGCAGTGCCATCGCCAAGGATGTTGTGATAGCGACATATGACCGAGAAATGAAGAAAGACAGCTGGTCTAGCATTCAAGGAGGGCTCTTTCTTCAGAAAACGGTGCATTCAGGCTTGGCACTTCAGGCCCACTGGAAATGCTGGATACATAAATCAATAAGGTGCCCAGTATTTTCTCCCAAAGAGTAAGCTTCTGTAGAAACCTGGAGGCTGTGGAAGGAGAAGAGCCCAGATAGTCTTGGCCATAAGCCAGAGGTCTTGGTTCAGGAATCACAGTTGTGATAGTGAGTCATCAAGGACATCCTAGATGGCAGGGGCAGAATTTAGGTGGCTGTCATGAGAAAGAGGAATCACAATACAGTGGAGGTGGTACGTGTTCTTATGCACGCGCAAGCTCTGAAGGGAAAAGATTTTTACATGATCTAGAAGATGACAAGAGGATTACAAGGTGTAAACACAGACTCTGTGACAAAGGCCTGTAAAGGAACTGCCCTCCAGTGCAATGGAGTTCACTCTGACCTCCATCCTGTTCTCAGTCTTCATGTCTTCAAGGACTCCCTTTCTTTCTTCTTGACACTTTAGCTTTCTGCCACCAAAAATTTCATTACTATATTCTTATTTTTGAACATTAATGTAGATGATTAATAGAACCATTGAACGATACCGAGCCCAAGACTGAATTCTGAGAAATTCCACTTGCAAATAGACAACCAGAAGATCATCTTCCAAGGACATCTCACTCTTTGCTTTAGACAGTTTCATGTTTACCTTGCAATTCCCGAACTCATCGTCGTCTCCTTACTGTAACTAGTCATTGATAAGCATTGCCTGACATTTTATTAAAGTTAGATGTGTCTCCTTTTCTTTGCTTCTGTTTTGTAAAGAAATAAATAGCAGCACTGAAGCTAGATACTTACCTATGTGATCATTTAAAAAAATGTTGGCATACAGTTTTGCCTTCTCTAACCGAATTGTTATGATGGAATATAATTTTTAAAAAGCTGATTTCTATCTGCTGGCACCTATATTGGCACTAGTTGAACGGGATTGAATGGAACAAAAGAATCCAGAGAATAAAAAATATTAGCATACAATAATATTCAGTAGTTAAAACTCTTCCATATTAGTAGTACAGACTTTGGGCTTCTTAGTTTCTTAGCAAATCAAAGCAGATGGAAAAATTTGTAATTTCATGAACTAAATTGGAAAGAGGAAGAAAAAAATGATTCAGTTGTGATAAAAGGAAAATCTGCACAAAGAGTGAGGGTAGAATACAATGCAGCTGTTACGTTTCAGCATCATTCATTGAAGAGAAGTAACGTGAAGCTCTTTTAAAATTATTTATTTTCTTCCTTGTATTTAGCTCTTATGTATAAGAATGCAGTAATTGCTCAAATAAATCAGTCATAAAGCTATTATGAACATGTATTTGGCAATAATTTTTGAGCATGCACACTTGAAAGTGCTAAGACTTCAACATTAACATAACTTGGTTTCAATATTGATTGTATATATGTTTTCTGGTTAATTATTTAAAAGAGCTCAATGCTTTTTCCTTACTGCCTGTTGTACCAGTTTATACTTTCCACAAATAGAGAACACTTCAATTTCCACTCATCACAAAAGAAAGTCTACTTGATTAGAGTCAGAAGCCATTATGCTTGGTTATGTTTTCTAAGTGCAACATGTTCCATGTAGATGGAATAAATGATGTACCTGCTGCATTGCCAGATGCACAGCCAGCAGGCAGTTTTCTGCCAAGTTGGTGGTTTTTTGTTGTTTTCACATCAGTATTAACCATCTCAGTCAAAATGCAAAATTCACACTCACTGCCATCTGGATGGTTATACTGTCTGGGGACTTTGTGTTTACAAATAGTGAATGGCTTTCCCTCCTTTCACACACTAAATACGCAAGATATAAATTATCATTAAGTATTTAGCATATACTAAGTGTTTTCAAAGCACTATGTGTTAACGAATTTAATTGGATAGAAATTATTAATATCAAGAAAGACAATGTAAGCATGTGGGTAGAGCAGCAAAGATAAAGTTGTGTCTTTGATTACAGACAGTATCTTGTCATATGTCAAAGAAACAACAAAGCCAGTTTGAAAGTGTGCATGATGGAGAACACACTTGAGTACTTCTAATTTATGGTAGCTATAATAAAAAAAAAAAAAAACAACCAACCAACCAAACAAACAAACCCAAAACTCCATTAATGTTTTTTAAAGTTACTGCACATACCTTGTGATAGACATGCTGCCTGGATTGTTGGTATTTTTTACCAATTACTATGGTGTCAACATGTTGGAAGGATAGATCTGCTGAAGAAGTGGCCAGAAAGTCTCCCAGAATAAGGTAGATAACATTTAATAGATGAACATTTAATAGATCAAAACTGCTATATAAACATACCGGCTGTGTTATTGAAAATACCTGCAGAATACATTAGAAGCTCTTGGTATTAGATTATTTTTCTACCAAACAATCAGGAACCCAAGATCCTGTATCATAATAAACCAATTTTTTTTTTTTTCATAATCTTTCTGGCAAGGTTGATGAGTAGGTAATATCATAGCTGAATGCTTTGAATACTGAATATAAAAATAAAGAAAACTATATTCAGGCCCACAAACAACTACCAAAGCAGAAGGCTTATGAAGATACTGTACTCATGGTTTAAATCTGCTTTTCAGTTTAGCCTTTACTTCCGTTATACAAATTCAGTGAATTCAACAGTCACAGTACTGTAAAACCAGTAGAACCAAATAAACACTCTTTTAATATGCTCAGCAAAATATGCCATTCCTGAAAAGCCTGATCTAGGGTTAGACTCAAATCTAGATGCTGCCTGACCTTTTTTTTTTCAGCCTTGTTTCATTCTATATTAAACATGAATAGTTGTTTTTCTGTGCTGCTCACAACAATCAAGATCCACACAGAACAGCAAACACTCAGCAGGATTTTTATTAAGAGGCTTCTCAAATGTGGTGATCCCAGCAGCACTGCTCAAGCCATGGTGTGGCATGGACACAGCATCTTGGAGCTGTCACCTGTGTGTACTTCAAGGGCACAGAGCTCCTGCTGCCTAATTGCTTATCTGTTTAATACATCTCCCTTGAAAGACAGCTCAAGAGAAGCCATTGCTAAACCTAGTGCTTACTGATACCAGTTTTTAAGCAGAACTCCAGGGCAGATCTTTAATAATCTGAACTAATAACCCGTACTTGTTAAACAAGAAGAAACAACAGCAATAGAATTAGTAGACATCGGGATAAATGCGGGACAGTGAAGAAGAGTCAACATGGCTCTTGTAAGGGAAGTTGTGCTTCACTAATCTAACAAAGTCCTCTGACAGAGTCAATAAAGCATTGGCAACACGGATCTGTTTGATACCATCTGCCTGGATTTCCAGAAGGCACTCAAAAAGTTGCCTCCCTCAAGGCTCTTGAGGAAGTTAATGAGAAATGAAGAAATGTTCAGAAGATAAGAAGAAAGGAGAGGAATTAATTGTTGCCTTTCACAGTAGAAAAAGATCATACATGGAGTCTCACATGGCTCTGCACTGAAGTCTGCATTGCTCAACACAGATCACAAGTGATCAGAAAACAGTGCTGAGAAGGACTGAAAATGTTTACTGGTGACACAGAATTAGTCAGTGTTACAGACAGTAGCTGATTGGAGACTCACTGAAGAACCTCCTAGCTCATAATGACTCGGCAATAAAAATTCACTGTAGAGAAATGTAAAATGAAGGCAAACAATGCTAGAAATCACAACTAAAGGAATCAAGAACATAAAATGTGTTTTTGCTGTTTTATAAGTACATGACACATGCACATCTTCATAGCGTTCATAGTTACATATCCATCTGAAGACAGATATGGAAGTACTGTAAAAAATACAGATAAGTGGAGCAAGTATGGTTAAAGATATGGGGTGGTTACAGGATGAAGAACGATCAAATAGACGAAGGGTTTTGTTGTGAAAAGCATTAAGAAGACACATACTAGAGATAATAAAATCAGGAGTAGCCTGGACAAGGTGAATAGGAAATAATTGTTTCTTTCAATCCAAAACCTGGAAGATGTCAAATAAAACCAGAAGATGCCAGCCTCCAGGTGAACAAAAGGAGCTATGTCTTTACTCAACACATAGTTAACCAGCAGAACCTGTGGCAGGACACTGTGGATGATAAAAATGTACCTGAATTTAAAAAATTACTTGGTAATTCCTGGAAGAAAAAGACACCAAGGGCTATTCAACATAAAACCACAGCATGTAGTTTAGGAAGCCCTAGAATGACTGATCACTAGATACTTATTTTGGGAAGGGTCTCTAGAAGGTCCTTGTAATCTTCTCAGGATGCTCAGTTCCTGGTCATCGTTGGAGACAAGGTGCAGATCTAGATGAAATTCTAATTTTACCTGTATAGCTATTCAGGTTTCAGTTGGGGTTATGCACTGTCTAGTGTAGAGTCAACATGCACAATGAAAGTCTTCTGTGTTGGACCTGCAGAACGAGCCTGGAATTTCTGGGCAGTGCCCATACTGTGCCCATACAGCTGCACTTTTGGGGGAAACATCAAATCTACTGTACACATGAAGCCTCAATCTCCAATGTATTGTGAACGTCCAGGGTTTCCAAGACTATGCCAGGCCTCCACTATCAACTGTGCATGCTTATTGTCATTGCAAAACTGCCAGATTTACCAGGAAAACGGCTGCTGCATACCTCAAAATCTTAGATAAATGCAGAATTCCTCTATATTTTGCTGCACAAGATTTCTGTGTGAGAAAGAAGACTTGTTAATGAGAAAACAGAAGGATGGTAGTCCTATTTGGAATGTCCTCTTTTATCTGGAGTGAATGTGTCTTCTCTGACTTGAAAGATAGGGTTCATATAATACTCTGGCTCTTGTTTGCATTATCTGCAAAGGAGTTACCTTTTGTCTCTGCCTGGTGGTAGGATCTAAAGGTTTGTTAGCCAGTTACTTCACCCTTGTCATTTTTATTGTCACAAGTTGTACTCTCAGAATGAGAGGTAGCTGGGTTCATGAAAACACCTTCAAATGTCTGCATTTTTCCCAAACTGATCTTCCTTCTCCATATTACACATGTGCTTGAGGCTCTTGAATGCAGAGGTGTGGTTTTGTGGTGAAGTAAACCATGATAGGGCCTTAATCATCTTCATTTGCCTTCATGTTTGCTTTCCTGTTTCAACATAGTTCTCAAAGTCCATTGACCTCTGAATAATACAGGCTGCAAGCATGTCTATGAAACCTCCATACCTTTCAAATGTTTGAAATTCCTGAGATATTTAATGCATTGTTATCTGAAACAGCTTTATCATAAATGTTGTTGGCTTAAGCTGTCCTGTTGTGATTCATTTACTTGCTGACTAATGAATTACTTAGATGAATTTCTTAAATAAACCTAATGCAATAGTCAGCTCTGAGCAGGTCCTGGTCACATGTGTGTTCAAATAATTGATGATGTTTTCTACCAGCCATACAGAAATTTTTTTGTTTCTTTAACAGCATAGCATTGCTTCTCTCTGGCTGGTAGATAATTTGTAGATTATGGTAAGGGTATTGTGCTCTTGTTTCTCCTTAGTCTTCTTACTTTTTACATCTTCTCATACTCTGAAATAGAGTGAGACCTGTTTGTCAACATGTCATGTAAGCCTGTAGGCTTTTCACAAGCTATATTTTTCCATCTTTTAAGTTTTTTCGCTGAAAAGCTGGCAGTGATGATACCAAACCTTGCTCAAGAATATTTTCTAAGAATAGTTTGTCCGTATTATTACCGTTGCTGTCCCTAGCACTGTGTTCCTGTAGACACAATATGATTTTCCTGCATCTCACAAGAAAATACGGTAAATTTTCTTACTGTTACTAAAGTGACTTTCTACTGGGGGAAGACTGGTGCTTCTGATTGTTGCTGAATGACCACAGATAAATTTTCTAACATCTAGTGACAATGTGAAATAATTATTTTTCTGCTTGAGCATAATTCCGCTACCTCAGCATCAGTGTTCTCCATTTGCTCCATTCCTGCCACAAGGCTGCTCCGAGGGCTGCTTATGAAGCAGCGTATAAACATGTAGCATTTTCCCTTGTTTCACACATGTTCAGGAATTACCAGGCTGTCCAGATCACACTCTGCTTTCAGTAGTGAGCTCAGCAGAAACAATCATCAAAAAGCTGGAGCCTTCACTGATTTCAACAGCTTGGCTTTTCTAGAAGGAAGCATTATACATGGGTATAGATATTTATTACAGATTACTCTCATTTCAACTCCTACAAGCTTAGGCATAATTTATCAATAATGAAAAGCCGAGTTTATATTTTGCAAGTCATATTTTAAGCCAAAAAATGTCCTGCATGACACTACACGTGCTGGCAGAAACTCCCAGCAGCAACTGCAATCCGAGTTCTGTGGGAGATTCTTAGGCAGCCGACAGCTGGACAGGGGAGGATGTAGGAGTGGATGTTTGTGGCCTTTTGTCCTGTACAGTATTTCTGCCAGAGGAGATCAGCCCTGCTTAGAGTTCCTTTTCCACACGGCCTGTGAGGAGGAACGGAGGCAGCAAGCAGGAGCACTCATTTGAGTCATCCACAGGAAGAGGGGCAGGGGGAATTACTGACAGCACTGCTGGAGTCTAGTTGGCACCAGCTTTGGCAGTTGTTTATTTAGAGTATACTAATTGCTGCTGAATTCTGCATCTCTTCTTTGTGGTGTAGCCACAAGAAATGAAGACTTAAGCTTAAGAACATTAATATTAGGAAATTCTGATGTGCACTTTTATTCTGTCATTAGCAATGATTTGCAAAGGCAGAAACAATCAATCTCATAAATATTGTAATCCATCTTGGCAGAAAATGCATAAAGAAGATTCAACATTTTAAAATACTTTCAGCTTCTGCATGAAAAACTGTGAAGCATCTATCTCAAAACCCTGGGTTTTTAAAACAGCTTTCTGAAGCTCAGGTAATTTTAAAAAATGTTATTTTATAGTTTATTTAGATATAGATTATGGCCTATGAATGCCAAATACTTAATCCTCTTACTCCTTTTTTTTTTTTTTTGTAATTTTTGTGCACATTGCTCATCACACACTTGTCTAATGCAAATATCTTCATTTGGACCTACCAGTGATCACAGTTGTTCTTCACAGAAGAACCTACCTTTCAGAAATGTTTGTGATAATATATTTTCCGTTATTATTTTCTTACCACCTTTTCAGTTTTTAATTTACAATAAATTGTGACAGGTGTTTGCTAAATGTAGATTTCTACTCACTAAGGCTTTAGATTCTACTAAAGTTGAATCTTTACTCATCTTACTTTCTACATTTTTAAACAACTGTTTGTGAGACAGGTGGGGACAACATTTTCAAGTCAATTTTGCTATCATGAGAAACAGTTAAACAGAAAAGGAGTTTTTCCAACAATGTCAGCTGAAACAGGATAAAATTGTAAGGATTAGGAATTGAGTGTAGAAAGTATAGGTCTGTTGAATGTACCTGACATACTAATGTGCATATAACTGCTAGCAACATACATTAAAATCCTTTCCTATCTCCTCCCCTCAAATTCAGTGGATGTGCAGTCCAAACGTAATGGTCTACCACCATAATGGCAAGTTAATGGGCACTCAATGATATTGACTAGAAACCCAAACTTATACACCTCCTAATATTTTGTATTGGTATTTGGTATATACAGAGGTCAAAGAGTAAATGGCAGCAAACTTATTTAATTGTGTTTCTCTCTAAAATTTTAACAAAGAAGTATTTCAACATTTTTTTGTCATGGTGGATCACAGTCCATCTGGGTCCATGTCACCCTGTAATCTGTTTGTAAACTGGCCAACAGTGGACACTATGGGAATGAATGCAGGAGGTGGCACATCCATAGAGTGGTCCTCCACGGGCACTGGCGCTCGGCAGCTCAAGGAGATCCCTAACTACAGTTTATATATTGAACAGCCTGTGCTATATTTACCAAAGGGTATCTGCAAATTTATCAGCTCCTCTGCTTGATACTGTGTATTTCGTGCCCAAAACATTCTGTGGTATTAAGTCCCATAGTGTATGTGTTACATGAAAAGTACATCCCTTTGTTCATTTTAAGTGTTGCCTGATAGGATTTCATTTGATTCCTCCTAGTTCCTTGTATCACAGAAAATGATGACTAGCATCCATTGTATTCACAAGTTCAGAGTTCTCACATCCCTTCTTAAATTTTCTCTTGTAAGCTGGTCAGTCCAAATCTACTTTGCCTTTCTTCATACAGAAGCTATTCTAGCTTCTCAGTGTTTGCAATTTTCAGGGGTCTTTTTTAGACTTGACTACCTTGAGTAATTCTTCACCATTTTCAAGCTT
Source organism: Merops nubicus (assembly GCF_000691845.1). Classification (NCBI taxonomy): domain Eukaryota; kingdom Metazoa; phylum Chordata; class Aves; order Coraciiformes; family Meropidae; genus Merops; species Merops nubicus. The sequence goes on along the minus strand of NW_008593359.1, from coordinate 20,684 downwards.
ATCACTAGGATCTCTGTCTATCCAAGATTGTTTATGGCTAGTTTATTGAGTGGTATACATCTCAGTACAGATACTTTCAAAGACCACTCATATCCTCCATTGTGAAGCTAAGAATCTTGGAGAGAACTTTCTCTTTTATTATATACCTCCATTTCTTTCAAAGACTTTGTTGAGGGACCTAAGCTTTTAAAACCTAAGAATACTATAAACTCTGGGTGACCCTTTCCCATTTCACCTCTAACATTTCTAACAACTTTGTGAAACATCACATCATGTACTGAGGTTTTGTTGATTTTTCTCCAATGTATCTATCCAAAAAAGCTGTTTACTTTTTTGTATTATTTTGTATAGTTTCTACCAATCTACTGATACAGAATTTCTCCTCATACGGCCTGTTTTAGAAGAGCACAGGTAGGCTTCATTTCCCTAGCCTCTATCCGTTGCAAAAGTAAACAAAGATATTATTAATATTTTATTATCGTCAGACATCTGTAGTTATATCACTAAAACACCTTTTAATTTTTTTGTACTGTATTCACAAGTCAAAAGAACTTTTAATAAAAAATTAATACAATGCATTTGTGGAGCTCTGGAGGCAGGCTTAACTGTAGAGAGAGAGACCTGGAGGCCCTTTGGAACTAATTCAAAGCTCACTTGAGTCTTTTTGCAACTGCAAAGAGCACTACTGCATTTAGATTGTTTGGTTACTCTGTGTTTGATGCAAAGAAACACATGGAATCAAAATCTGCTGAAAAAAAAATGCTCGGTACTGGTTATAATGTTCCCTGTGAGGTTG
>NW_008593359.1:0-19857 GCF_000691845.1 Merops nubicus | reverse complement strand
GCCTGCTGACTGCAGTGAGCACAGAATAATGCCAAACCATCCCAATGTTTCTTTGTTTTGAGAAGCAAAGCCCATTTCAAGCAGAAGGAATTTTTTCATTAATTCTATGTCATGTTTTGGGAGAACCAAATCTCAAAGTCTTTACTCTGGAAAACTTTAATTGCAAGTAACATCTTAAAGTTAGGACTACAGAAGACAAAGTTTACCCTAGGTAGTAGGTGTCTAACCTTAACTATTAAAAATACTGCTTCAAAGTAAGGAAAAGAAAAGCTGATCTGGCATTTTATTGAACTTTATTTAATTTGTGAAAAATGTAAATGAGCAGTAACAAAACTATTAAGGCTGACATTTTATCTGCCCTTCCTCCTTCTCTTACATATTTTTTAAATATTTCATGTAACTCCTTATCACTCCATTAAAAAAACAAAAAAACAAAAAAACAACCAAACTTATGTGTATTTTTTTCCCGTGTTTTGACTCAGAACTTTCATGCATGTACTATAATTTGCACATTAAAAGCCAATTTACAATGCAAAATTTCATACTAATTTTTATACGGAATTCAAATTGCCAGAACAATGGCACATATATTAAAAAGCCTACATTTTAAAAATGTAATCTTATGCATGCAGTACATTGCTATGGCATCTACAAAAGAATACCATAGAACAGTGAAACGTGTCTCACAAGTCATAGCAAAAGACATATTAGCACTCTAAGGAAGTTTGTCTGCATGAAAATTAGCACTGAGAATTTTCACTGGGAAACTGAATGCTTGGGTTTTCCATTAGGATACTGAGCACAAGATGTGGAGTTGCTTCTGTTCTTCTAACCTACATGGAAATACCCATGCACTGTGAATTTTCTGGAAAAATCCCACTGAATTTTTAAACAGAATACTTAGGTTTGTATGGAACAGCATGAAACCAATAAACAAGACTGGTTAGCCCGGGTGCTTTTGGGGAAGCTGTCATCAGTCTGCAGTCAGGAGTATGGTGCTGGATCTCAGCAGGGATGTTCAGAGCTGCAGAGAGGCTAAGGGAACATAGAATTTCCAAGGATGCACTTTACACCTGCCCCAGTCACTTCTCTAATTAATACCTGAGGAAGATTTGTACAATGCTTAGGGACATGGTTTAGCAGTGGACTTGGTAGAGTTATGTTAATGGTTAGACTCCATGATCTTAAAGGTCTTTTCCAATCTAAACTATTCTATGATTCTATGATTCTATGATTCTATGATCAAGGGTAGAATCTAGCCACTATTTAAGCAGTTAGATGGTACTACTACAGAAGTATTATAAAGGTGTTAAGAAAGGCAGAAATATTCCCATTTTGGAGATCTCCAATATCTCTGCAAATTAAGTAAGAGAGTGTGGCATTAGTTCTGCAGCCTGGACAAAATGACTCATACATGAGATTTTTCCATAACTATGAGGTAAAAAAAAAGTCTCATTTTTTTCATGCTTCCTGAAATTCTGGACAGCCTGAATTTGTTGGTAGGCCTCATAAATTCCCTTTTAAATGACACAGACCCATTGCATAGTCTGTGCATGTGATAATCCTGCTTCAAAGCATGCAGAAGGACAGACAGAAAGGCATCTGTGGAAATGTACTGGTTATGTCTTAGAGTAAGTTTTGTTCTGCTGAGCTGCTCTTAAGCTTTTAGTATCCCAAGATTTTTACTGTCTCCATTTACTATGCTTGCACTAAGTTCCCCCTTCGCAGCCCAGAGGAAGAGCAGGATGACTACAGCCGCTCTGCAAAGCTACAGTTTGTAACTTATATTGAAACCACATGTTGGTCACTGGGGTAAATACTTTTTCCATTGCCAACTAAAATCCACATTACGTAGAAAAATTAGTATTTACCATTTACACAGCATTTAATGTTTCTGAAATGCTGAAAACATTCTAAATTGATAAATCCTGTCTGTCGTACACACTGAGGTTAAGCTTGTTCTCATAGGCAGCAGTGTTACTCAGGATTAACTCAGTTGAAATCAGTTTCTCCAGCTTTACATGATAATATAGTTTGGCTTTTAGTGTTTACAAATATTTTAGATAGGTTAAAACATTGAATCAAATTTTGTCCTGATCTGCAAAGCCATTGCTGTGGCCTTGCAGGATTTCACAGTTTTAAGCAACGTCAGGATCTACTAATTTTGAGGTTAAACTTGTGTAAGGGGTTACTTTGTGGGATAAAATTCTTTCCTGAGACAAATTTGCTGAACACAGGTACTTGCCAACATCCTAGGTCCTTTCTACACCTGCCCTGCGAGTGTAAACATCCAGAGAAGAGCAAGATGTTACTGAATTTACTCATGGCTACACCAGAGCATGCTGATAGTCGGACATTCATCCAGCAGGAGGGATGGTTTCTCATATTGCAAAAGAACGCTTGTAGGCTAGCAGAGAGAGAGTGAGTCTACAGAACCATAATAGGTCTAATACAGCAAATCCTCATCCTACCAGTATTATTGCATTTTTATAATTTTAAAAATACATTTAGATAATTGTAGGTTTTAAAAAATGAACTAATCTCTCCTTAAATGAAGAGCAGATGTTTAATTCTTATTCATGGCCACAAGAGGAAAACCAATCAATAACTGCCTTAATTTATGTCATGGGAGATTTACCACAGACATTAGGAAAATGCTTTCCAGTCTAAAGGGTTGTTTAACACAAAAACAGGTTAGCGCAAAAGGCCATGAACTGGGAAGGCTTTAGGAAACTCTAAGTTTTAAGAACAGTTAGGCATACTTTTATTGAAGATGGTCTAGGATACAGCTGACCAGCTCACCGCAGGGCAATGGACCACTGATCTCTTAAAATCCCATCCAGAGGAGCAGCACTGCCCTCAGACTGGTGCAATGCAAACAATCCTAGAAGTAAATGACCAGCCTGAAACAACTGTACAACTGAATGAATTTAAGAGAAGGAAATGTCCTTACAGTTTTCTTACTATTCTTTATCTCAATGTTATGTATTACACTGGGTCAGCCAAAAAAATAGATACCATGTTCTGATGCAATCTGGTCCCCTCTGTGTTGCCCAAATCACTGTTTATTTTTCCCTATCTTGATTACAGATCAGAGTAGCAGAAGCTTAAAATTGCTGTTGTCAGAACAAGAGGTCACTTGAGTCATTGCAATTTTCAGAAATGTGGCTTATGCCCTCAGAATTTTCTCTGGGAAAATTTTATTGCAAATGAAATGTATTTCATATCACGCCATCTTTGCAAAACATTAGAAGCTGACGGTGGGACAGAAAGGCTGAAGGGTTTCTGCTTGTTTTTTTTTTTTTTTGACTGCATAAACATGAGAACAATAAATTTCTGATTTGGTCAGTTTTACAGCTAAGTGCCTGCACCTCTGGTAAAGAAATAGTTGAAAGGAACCAAACTGAAAACTGATGCCCTGTTGCAATCACATTGTCTGCACCCCTTTAGAGAGGACAAATCCTAACGACCTCTGAACCAAGTTCTTTGCTGTTGTAATTCCTTTGATGTGTATAAACCTGATTTTCACTTTCCTCAGTTTGTGCAAATTTGTGACTTGAGTATTCCCTTGTATTTTTCATGGCACAAATTACATTTGCCTGTGAAAATCCAATCTCTGATCCGAATGCAGCCTTGGCCATCTAATACTGTAAAATTAGAAACTGAAAGCTGAAGTGACACATTTGAAAATATACAGTAAATATATTTCATATTAGAGGAAAGAAACAAAAAACCCAGCAGACAAACTTCCCCATAAGTCCTGATTTTTTTCCCCACCAGCAAAACTACCTGTCTAGCTAGTGTCTAGAAAGAATAGTTGATTTTCATATGTGCACCCATACATTGCCCATAAGTATAATCTGTAAAGATGCAAATGGATGCAAATTTTACAACATTACAACCAAATTCTGGTCCAAACCAAAACCAGATTATGTTCCAGTTTTGCACCAGTAAATCCCCAGTGCAGGTCAAAGGCACAAGTAGCCATCAGAATAAGACTGCTGAGCTCTGAGCAAAAGCTTTACTGCACCAACCACACTGAAGCAGGAATAAAAAATAGTAGCATAAAATGACAGTAGAAAGTAAGCTACATTTATCCTCTAAATAGCAGACAAAATAAGCATATAGTATTTGTGGTTCTCAAATGCTTCAGATGATTGCAGAGTATTTAGTGGAAATCTTTCAAAACTGCCAAGTAAAGTGATGGACACCTTGTCTATGCATGTGACATTACCGAAATTGGGCATTGCTATATTTAAATGAGGTTTTGTTGAAGTTTTTCATGTCCTACCAGTTTTAGTGTAAGCCAAACAGTGCTTTATTGAAATTGAAACATTTTCCAGTCAGTCTGGCCTGAAGATAAGCCTTAAGTGACTTTACTCTGGAATTGTTTCAATTAAAAAAAGAAAGTTTAAAGATGCAATGCTAATCATGTTAATTTATTTTTGCTGCACAGATTTTTTTTTCCCAGCTTTTATATTTATTAGTCATATTTCTAAGACTCTAATATCTGCCTCTAATTGTCTTTGCATTTATTCTGTATTCTAAATGGGAAACATAACCAAAGATTGGATTACAGTGTTTGGAAAGTATGTTGTAAAATGTGACTCCTAGTATCCTCAACTATATACTCATGGGGTCACAGCAATAGAAATATGAATCTACCATCTAGGACAGTCTGAGAACAATAAGGCATTTAATTTACAATGGCATTCTCTTCCATACTGGGCAAATAAAAATAGAAGATACTTATTGTGGTACTTACTTACAGACCCTGTTTTGCCAATGACCAGGTCCAACAAAAATGATACAGCCAGTAGGAAGATGAACCAATACACAGACTGTATTGTAGACAAAAAGGACATTCCATGAATGATCGCTGGGGGTACAAACAGATCAATCAGCTGGTACATAATCAATGCCACCCCCAACGATCTCACAAAAGATGTGACTCGGCCCGCAACAGGTGTTACAGACAGAGACCCGAGGTTGCCCACAGTTGGCATGGGAAACAGCCAGACCAGCAAGCTGAACACATAAGAGAAAGGTGCTCACATGGCGACTCTCACCCGATCAGCCCACGTTCACAAAGGTCTAAACAGACTGGGGCCCTGCTCAAGGGAGAGTCAGGAGGTCTGCCCGGAACCAGGAAGCTCTGGGGAGTGCACTCCACAGACAGACACTCCTGACTCCCTGCAAGTGGTCCCAGCTTTTATCCCCAAGCAGACACCTGACCTTTGTCAACTCACTGCGGGACCCCTGGGGCTCATTTCCCTTCTGGCTCTCCCTGCAGGGCCGGCCGCACCCTGGGGGGAAGCTATAAGGCAAACTCACCACCTCTGTATGAAGGGCTGTGGGAAGCACCCATATGTCAACCTTAATTCAGGGGCTCAGGGTTCAAACCCCAGCATTTCAGACCCTGGCATACCTACTTATTACTGTTCAAAGGCAGTCCCGTTTTATGCAAAAATCATACACGCCTTAAACATGTACTGTTGTGCTAAAATCTGCAGTTTTATCTTTCAGACCCAGCAGTAATTCCTGTGCTTTTCTTTTAACATTTACACCCCCATCTAGTCCAATCCAAACAAACCTCTAAGAAAAAAAAAACACATTTCCCCCATCTTTATGAACACAATTCATCCTTGCAGACTACTAAGACAGATTTAGTTCAGTATCAGGCCTAGCTCATGGTTGCAATCATTTTGCTAGTGGAGTCCATTATTCTTACACATTGCTTGCATGGCTTTGTATTACAGGATTGATCAGGATCAGTAGTTACAAAGCACCAGGGTGGGGGGCACAACTCTTTCCCTGATTCCTTCACTGGCTAAATGGCTTCATAAGTTTAGTTTCTTAGGTAATTCTCGATGACTTGGATGTTTTCCTTAGCCTTTGGTTGTTTTGAAACTTTATACCCGCTTCTGGAGAAGTCTTCCAGCTCACACTCACCCCCTTTGGTGATGGGAATGAGTCTTGTTTCACTCTCTGAAGTAGTCATATAATTACTCCAAATTTTGTGCATCCAGGACCTGTATACGAATTAACAGCATTTCACCTGAAAACCAGTCTGCTCTAATTAAACAGGTCTTCCATGAGCAACAGCATGTTTCACAACAGCCAGCTCCCCCTGCTTGAGACAACCCCTCCTGAAAGGACAGTCAGAGACCAGTCATTACAGTGGAGCTGCGGCCCTGAACAAAACGAAAACAGCAGACATGGAGCTACTCTCAGAGTGTGTCCAGTCCACTGAAACAGATGTATTTACACTGATTGTGTGAAAGCAAGAAGTAAGCTGTGCATGTCTGGTGAGCTCATTAGGTGGTCTGGAGAAGTGGTGGCCTTACAGACTGGTGCATCTCAAAATGAAGTACTAGGAGGATCTCCACCAGTAAGTGCTCTGTGCTCTCCATGCTTTGGGGAAGGTGATGTCCTGGGGATCCCATCTGTAGATGAAAAGATCTAGGATAAAAGGCTGAAATACATGACTCACAATCATTAGCTTGTTAGTTGTGTGAGAACCAGAAACAATACCAGCAACCAGTTAGATTTGGGTGTTGTGCACTCGTGCCATGCCCCTCACCCTCTCAGCTGCACGGGCAGCCCCACCAGCGAGCTGCAAGCGTGGCACTGCAGGATGCTGCCTGCCCTCCTCCGTGGCCCTGATGATGAGCTAGCTCATTGGATTGTTTTCTGGGGAACATTTTATAACTCCACCTAGCTTATAAGAAAGGTCACTCTTTTGCAAACTTTCCATACATTAAACAACTTGAAACCTTTCCAGAGATGATAAAAACCAGATCAGCTGTAGGCTGTATCACTTTCCACTGACTTCACTGGCTCTACTTCAGCAGTTTGAGATGCACTGATATTTAAGATTACCTATGAAGCTGACCTTTATTTTGAGAGCCAAAAATATTATTTCAGGATTTTGACAAAAGGAGACTAATATTGATACAGAATATGTTTCACTAATCAAAGTGTAGAGTAAAGAGTAAGATTGTGGTATTTAACAAACAGAAATGTTTTTTGAAGCCCAGAATATTCAGAGTTCAGTTTAGAAATAAAATAAGTTAAAACAGCAGTGTGTCCTTAAGGTACATAAACAACTGTAACCTCACTTCAGAGGGAAGTCACACAACAAGTAGATGATTAGAATTAAAGCATTCTTTGGTGCGTCCAGCTCCTAAATAATTAAAACTGGCTTTTTAAAGCCATATTTACATTTTTGATGTAAATACTGTTTTCCAGCCTGAGAATACTACTCAGGCTATTATTCATGAAGTTCTTTAAATAAAATTGTGTAGAAGACAACACGGAATATACAACTCATTAGGTAACCTCCTTAGGTTCTTAGTCCAGAAAGCAGTTCAGAGCCTCTAAAGTGAGGTCCTTAAACATTTCAGAGCATGAAAACTAGGTGAGCTTCTTGTTCCCATAACTAGGAACCTCAGTCCCAGCACCACCCTGCACATTTCTCTACCCACAGTCCCCGGCACAAGTGTGTGAACATGTAAAACCTACTGCAACTGCATGGCACTGCTTGTTTGTGTGGTACCTCTTCCTGCTGGGGAAGAGGTAAGTAAGAAAATGGGTTTGGCAAGTAGTGATCATAGAATCATAGCATGGGCTGGATTGAACGTGACCTTTAAAGGTATCTAGTTCAACTGCTTTGCCACAGGCAGGGACATCTTTCACTAGATCAGGTTGCTCAATGTTCCATCCAACCTTAAACACTTCCTGTGATGGGGCATCCACAACTTCCCTGGGCAACCTTTTCCAGTGCCTCACCACCCTCACTGTAAAACATTTCTTCCTTACGTACAATCTAAATCTACTCCCCTTCATTTAAAAACTGTTGACCCCTGTCCTGTCACCACAAGCCTCAGTAAAAAAATCTTTCATCCATCTTTCATATAAACCCCTTTTGAGTAATGAAAGGCCACAATAAGGTCTTCCCGGAATGTTCTTTTCTCCATGCTGCATAGCCCCAGCTCTCTCAGCCTGTACTTGCAGGAGAGGTGCTCCAGCCCTCTGATAATTTTTGTGGCCTTCCTCTGGACTTGCTCCAACAGGTCTGTGTCTTTCCTGTGCTGAGAGCTCCAGAGCTGGATGCAGTACTCCAGGTGGGGTCTCACCAGGACAGAGCAGAATCCTAGAAATATAGATTCATTTAGGTTTGAAAAGACCTTTAAGATCATTGAGTCCAACCACAAAGTTAGCACCACCAAGGTCACCCCTAAACCATGTCACTAAGCAGTGCATCTACGCGTCTTCTAAATATCTCAGGGGTTGGTGACTTAACCACTTCCCTGGGCAGCCAGTTCCAATGCTTGACAACCCTTTCGGTGAAGAAATATTTCCTAATATTCAGTTTAAAAACTTCTCCTGGTGCAATGTGAGGCCATTTCCTCTTGTCCTATCACTTGTTACTTGAAAGAACAGACCAACCCCCACCTAACTGCAACCTCCTTTCAAGTAGTTGTAGAGAATTATAAGGTCTCCCCTGGGCCTCCTTTTCTCCAGACTAAACAACCCCAGATCCCTCAGCTGCTTCTCATAAGACTCATGCTCTAGACCCTTCACCACTTTAGTATTTGAGGGGCACCCTCACCAGCGCTGAGTACAGGGGGATAATCACTTCCCTAGTCCTGCTGGCCACAGTTTATGCTACAAGCCAGGATGCTGTTGGCCTTCTTGGCCACCTGGCACACTGCTGGCTCATATTCAGCCAACTGTTGAGCAACACCCTCGGGTCCTTTTGCACTGAGCAGCTTTCCAGCCACTCTTCCCCAAGCCAGCAGCATTGCATGGGGTTGTTGTGACCCAAGTGCAGCACCCAGCACTTGGGCTTGTTGTATCTCATCCCACTGGCCTCGACCCACCAATCCAGCCTGTCCAGATCCCTCTGCAGAGCCTTCCTACCCTCAGGCAGATCAACACTCCTGTCTAACTTGGTGTCATCTGCAAACTTACTAAGGGCAAACTCAACACCATCATCCAGATCGTTGATAAAGATATTAAACAGAACGTATCCCAGTACTCAGGGGCAGAATCACCTCCCTCAACTTGATGGCCATGCCTTTTTTTATGTAGCCCAGGCTTTCTGGACTGCAAGTGCACATTGCTGGCTCATGTCCCTTTTTTTTTGCCCACCAGTACCCCGAGTACTTCTCCACAGGGCTGCTCTCAATCCATTCATCCCTCAGGCTGTATTGATAATGGCAATTGCCCCAGCCCAGGTGCAGGACCTTGCACTTGGTCTTGTTGAACTTTATGAGGTTCACACAGCATCTTACTATTGGAGCAGTGAAATTCAGCTCACCCTGATATTCTGCAGCTTTCAGTGTGGCTGGTGCGAAGTACAGACTATTTCTGCAGCCATTGTACTGTCCCCACCAGTCTGCCATCTTAAGCACCTGCTACCTTCCCTAGGGCTAAAGCCAGCCCTGACAGGTACACAGGGAATGCAACAACAGAACAATGTGTGAACTACAAGTGATAATTAACATAAGATGGCTTTTGTGCCTTTGAAAAGCAAACCACTCATTTACATGCCTTCATAAAAGATACTTACGGGAAGTAAAGTATGAAATGGAAATTAGAAGACCTAGGTGAGAATTTGACAAGCAAATGGGCGCTGACATAAGACAAATTACAGGGAACATTATTATGATATTAAAGATACAAGTTATGGATCCATAAGACTCCCAAGAAAATAAAAACAATTAAAAAGAATAAAGCCTCTGTATCCCATTTCAAATATAATATGCAGAAAAACACAAAGTGTAATAAGGAAGATAAGAGGTAGGGAATAGATTATACACGAAGAGACCCCTTATCTTGGAATAAAGATGATAGGGAAGGAAAGCATGATAGATTTATATAAAATCCTGATTAGAGAATGATTATGCACTATTTTTCTTAATATAAAACTAGAGTACATCACACAGAATTATCAGGCAGACGAATTAAATACACAGATGTACATTTAAACCATTTATTAAAATATAAAATTAATCATAACAGGATTTTTTGGATGCCAAAATAATTAACAGGTACCAGATTATATTGATCTCTTGTTTTTATAACCTGGAAGAGCTACGACAGAAGGAAATATAATCTTTTATGGTTTTATATATGCTTTCTCTTAGCATCTGTTACTGGCCACTGCCAGAGGCAAGATGCTAGTTGGATGGACCTTTGATCTGATGGGCACAGTTAGTCTGAAGTTTTATGCAAAACAAATAATCACCTCTGTTTAGCCTTATTTTCCAACAGAGAACATTGTTTAAAATCATATTTTTCTCATAATAGAAATCCAAGAACAGCAGAAGCATTACGAAGTAAATAACACTGATGTTAAAAATAAAGCCCAGGCAGGATACATCCAACGACACTTTAAGAGTGAGGAAGTTCATGAACTAACACACATAAGTCCCCATTTAAATCATCTGATTATCTAATAGTAATATAAGTCTGTAGCATGTGTATACAGCTACAAAATTAAGACAAAAGAAAAGTTTTCTAGGAATTATAAGGCAAAAGTCTTTATCACAAGGCCAAGTGGTTGATGCAGTCTCTAATAACAGCCTTATAAAAGACCTAACTATGAACAGGACAGGACACACAGCCCTGTCCACAAAAAGGAAAATCATGCTCCTTATTATCTAAGCATGCAAAATGGAAAACAAGTGCATATACCTTATTTCTGTTCTTTAAAGAAAGCTTTTCAAAGTCCCTCTTCAGAAGATGTTTAGGAAAGTCTATAAGAATGATTCAGAGCATGGAAAGCATCTTCTCTGAAGACTAATTTAGAAGATGGTGATTAACTTAGGAAAGAGTACAGAGGACTAAGAAGTACTACAGGGAAGACAGAGCAGGAGTTTGAAGTTAATTCAAAGCAATTAAATGATGGCAATTTCTCAAATAATTGTCTCTCTTACTTCTCATGTACCCTGTAATTACTGTGGATAAAAAAGGTCACGGAGCTCAAAAGTTAAAAAGGAATTAAACATTTCTATGGATTTCAAGGATATGCAGAGTTCTAATTAATCTGAATACCCTGGAATATTAAATATTAGACTTTGAGGCATAAATCAGTATGTGACAATTCGAGATCGGAAGGAAGCCTAATGTCCAAGACATGGGCAGAATATCTTTAGTTGACAAACTCAGGACTTCTTGCATGTTTCTCAGAAGCATTTGGAATTGACCATTTCTGAAGGTACAACAATGCAATCCATAAACAATTTAAAAAATATTTTTAACTTCTGTACTCCTGCCATGACAAGAACAATCAAGTAGTGCTGTGGGAAGACATAGAATCAAGCTGAGTTGCAGCATTCCTGTGTTTGGGACTGCTAGCATTTGTAGGGGAATGAAGAGCCAGTAGCCCAAAATGAGAGAAAGGAAGAGGAAAGGGAAAAAGAAGGCTCTTGGTTAGACACCAGGGTAGATGTGTAGCTGTAAGCACGTCAGATATGATTAAAGGAGAAGAGTGCACAGAGGAAAAGGAAGAGGAGGCTGGCCAGTATGGGACTGTAGGGAGCTTGGCACAGTTATCTATAGCACCTGCGTTTTGGAGGAAATGGAGGGAAGTTGGAGACCTTAGAAAAATAAATGACAAGGCATGAAGACATTAGGGACAATGGCCATTAAACATGAGGGTATATGAAGGAGCTGGACAGAAGGACAGAATGGACAGAAGGGCTGAATATAGGATGAAGGGTAGCGTTTATCTATGCGGAGCCTTCATACAACAAATGAGAAAGAAAATCCCCTTGTAGATACTGCTTGTAAATATTGACCTAGCTGACAAGAATTGTCCTGGAGTCCAGTAGTAGAACTATATCTCCTGATGGAGAGATAATGGAATAGTTACAGAAGACATGGGCTGCTTTCCACCGTGGCCTGAGCCTGGTCTTGGCAGAGAATAAAAGCTGAGCCTTATCTTTCAGTATGGTCGATAAGGGCAACTCCTTTCTGCCTGTGCACCTTCTGTTTGTGGGTCTTTTTTTTAACAGTGAGTTGTGGCAATTATATTCATGGTGAGAAGAAGCTAGGAAAATAAACAAGAGTAGAAGGATGTCCTGTAAGCACCTTCTACATAATCTTCAAGCAAACCTCAAAGAAGTTGTGCTACTCTCAGGATGATAAAGTACATCTCACCACATATACAGAGGAAAGTAACTACTGTAGAATGAAATGCTACCACTTTGCTTTGAGGAGCTATGTATCTATACTTTAGGCTACCTGGAAAAGTAAGTATGTTGTAAATTGGCAACATTTGCAGATTACCAGATTTTTTTTTTAAAAAGCTCACTTAAACTATAAAAGAATACAAAACCCTCCAAGGGCTGCTGAAAATAGGCTAACTGGAAATACAGACAGACAAGTCAAATACTGATTAAATGCATGACAGTCCTGATGGGAAAGAATTCCTTCAGTTACTGATAAACATGATGGATTCCACCTTTTTGATTTCACCTACCGTTGCAACAGTATTCTACTTAAAAAAAATTGTCTTGCTGAGAAAAATTATTTAGTAATAAATGTTATGATTCAGACACTTAGTGACTGCTTTCTTCTAAAAATATGTGCATTCTCTTCCAAAATAAGGTGAAACTAATGCCTTCATTTGTAGCTCTAAAAATGTAATTACACTCAGTTTATCGCTACTGGAAGGAGAACTTAGCCAGCATAGTTTTTCCTGGATTTTTGTGTTTATAACATTGTAAAAATAATATATGCATCCTTAGGGCTTAATTCTGTGACATTTATCAAGTTCCACTGAGCTGGGAACCAGGCCTGAAAAACCATACTCATGAGAATACACTCCCCAAGTCAGGTCAGCGAATAAAAGCTCCTCACATGAGTAAGGCTATAAGAATAGACTACAGGAGGTCAAGGTCAGTGGTGAGTTTTGGCTGAGTCAGGGTTGGAGGATAAGGCCCTTATGAATCCTATAAATAGTTCATTGTTAAAAGAGGTCAGATTGAATTCTGGAAGTATTTTGGAAAAAGAAAGCCTTGCGTGACTAATGACGTACACCTACCCAACCCTCTGTGCTTATTAATATGACATTTGTTTGGAACCAACACATACAACAAATAAAAGATATTTTTAGGACATGCCAGGGAAATGTATTCAGATTTTGTGAAAATACTTTGAATGTATTTAAAGTGTTGCACTGTACAAAGGAATGATTGTTACAGCATACAAATAAGGTATTAAAAAACTAGTGGTTTCTACTGATTCTGATGGAAACAGGAAACCAGGCCAAGGATGCTAAAATGGGGTTTTCTCGCATGACTTATATCAGCTAAGAGCTGATAAGTAGACTCCTTTTACTCTAAGTTGAGAGACACTGATGCCTCCATGGACAATTAACCTCCTCCTAAGGCTGTAGTTTGGTACAAACTTAAACTGGCCTACCTGAGCACCAGCACCAGGAAAAGTAGTTTCCTCAAGGCCTTTTGCCCAGCCTGAGTGGTTTGTTCCCAGTTCTGTAGAACATTTTCATTTTTATTGGCATAAGAGTTCAGTAAACTAGATGGGTAGCTGGTATTACTGAAACCAGCCCCTCCCACCTCCTCCTTTTTCTCCTCAAGGTTATTTTTCAGTTGGATCAGTTCTCTTGTCTGGAAACGAAGCCAGTAGTGGCTTGGCAACGGACAGGAGGAATGCTGGGCCAAAACGACTGCTTCTTTCAACCTGAGAGTCAGAGGAAAGCGTCTGGCAAAGGCTCTGAATGAGCCACGTGGTTCTAACCCTTCACTGCTGCGAATACAGGAAGGTCATCTTCTATTCTTCTGTTCCACTCCCTGCTGCCAGCTGCAGACTACCACCACTTCGTTTTGCAATGGCTGTGGCACTTGTAAAAGCCTTCCGTGACCAGAGACGCCTTTGTAACCTGGCAGAAAATTAAATCATAAAAGAAAGAGACTTTAGTGGGTTAGCAATTAGAACTGGATCACTGAGGCATCAGAAGGGCAGCAGAGCTGCCAAACAAACAGGCTGCATGACCTGGGCATGAGGGTAGGAAGCAAAAAAACGAGAAGGAAATCTGGACCACCCTTCCAACAGTCATGAGTTATTAGATCAGCTGCTCTTTTAACCACACCCTCAGAGCCCCCCTCCACACCTTCAGAGCCCTCTTCCATATTACATTGCATGGGACAGTACTGCTTTGCTCCAGGCTTCCAGCTGTGTGTTCCTGGTGTGCATGACAGCAGATGGGAGGGGACAGAAGAACCAGCATCTAGAATTGTGTTGGATTGTGCAAAATGGACCCTAAAATAAGTGGCAAAACCAGATTGTATCAATTCATGTGCAGAGTTCTCGTCTGTCTTCATTAAGTGGAAGGAAGTTGGAGAAAAACCTCATACTGGAACCTTGTTTCCCAGACAGCTGAGACTTGATGAGATGTATTCAACTTATGCGTCCATCCTGTGCTGTCCCTGTCAGTAGTCTCCACTCTAGCATGCTGTGGCCTTGTGTTTTGAAGGAATGCATTTGTGCTAAATATTTATTTCATATTTTACAATAAAAATGACAATGAAAATGAAAACACGCCTAAAAAGTGAAAGGAACTGTTCTGCTATAAACGCGTTATTATATTTGTTCCCAAAAGAGCTGCAGGTCTGTTAGAGTACCAACACTGTCCTCTCCCAAGGCAAACGAAATTTCAAATTTCAAATGAAGTCAAAACTGAAAGATCACAAAGGAAAAAAGGGCAAGTTTCTAAACACTACTGACCAGTCCTAATGAGGCTGTAGCTGGGAGAATGAACACAGAGCAGCTGTTGAGACAGTGTGTGCTCACAGAGCTCTCATCCGCACTGGCAGGGGTTAGGCTGTGGGGAGAACAAAGGAGCCCCAGAGCCTGGGCCAGGGAGGGAGACCCGGCAGGAACAGAAAGGCCACTCGGATGACAGCCAGGGACTCCGTCAGGTCCTGCTCTCTTCCCCCACCTCGCTTTGAGGAATACCTTAATTGCTTTCAGAAACCCCACTGGCTTGAAATATGCTACTGGCTTGAGCATATTATCAACTTAAATGAGGCCATTTAAAAGAAGGTGCTGTTCAATATAAACAGGAGTAGCAAGATGGAATTTTTTCCTTAGTAGTTAAAAGACTATTTCCTATGATTAATTATTAAACAAAGCATAGAAAGACACATCCATGAAGTACTGCCATCTGTAAGGGATGATGACTGACTCCACAGAAAGTACTGTGATTTATGATGACATTCTGTGATTAAAGATACTGAAAAAATGTTATTCTGACACACTGAAGTAAAGGTATTTTACTTTACTACCCTTTATTTTTACTGCCAAAATACAGAATTTTAACAGCATTTTATTTCTGTTTCCTAGAGGGTTTAATAAACGTATTTACCACCTCCTTGAGGGAAACAATTTATATATTTTGTGTTTGACTAGCTGAAAACATTCCTCAAGGAAACAACTGTCTAGACACGATGACAATAAACCCTCTGTTGCTATGTCGGGAAAAGAGGTTGCTCTTAGTAAGCAGTATTTCCCAAAGAAGTCATGAGCTGTTTGCCAGGCTGTCATGTGTTTAAATAATTATTTCAGATATTCATTCTTCATAAGAAGTCCTAAGTATAATTTCCTGATGTGGAACATATTGATGATTTATGGCTCCGTGTGTTTTTTTCCAGGAACAAAGGTTTATTCTGCTGAGAGAGCTGAAAGGTGTCACACATGTCAATGTCAGGGTGGGAGGAAAAGCCTCATCAGCCCCTTGTTTGTTTCATTTTGTAATTCCTGCCACATGAACTGTTTGAAAAGGGACGATAGGCATATATGCAATTAGCACAAAACTTATTGTCAGTGGTAAAAAATGCTGATGTTGGTTACAATGTGATCAGTACAGCCACTACTACTTTCTAATAATTTGCCTGACTGTAGTCAGGACCCACTCCAGCTAAAAATCTGAGGGAGATCCTCCCCTTATGAAGGTGGGAACAGACTCCTGATTAAAAAAAAAAAAAAAAGAAGACAGAAAACTGTAATCTGTCATCTTTTCCCAAGAACTTTAGTTTCACATCCCTATCCCAGAGGCTGTTCCGTTGGGATCAGCTTCTGTGCCTGCAATGCAGCTTCAGGCTGGCTCTAGAAACCCAAACTGACTGAGCACGATAGCCAGGAAAGGACAATGAATATATATAGAAAGTGAAATTCATTATTTGGTTTCATGGTGCAAGCAAAAAGGAAGCAAAATTCAGAAATGGGTTATAACTCTAATTTCACTTGGCAGAGAAGAATCTGGGTTGCTTTTTTTTAAAACCAAGAGCTTCTTTGTCCATCTAGCAAAGCTGGCAGTTTTTATCAACACATCAGGCCCTCTGTCCTAATTCAAAGCCTGCTGAAGAAAGTCTAAAGGGTTTTTTTAGGTGTTTACGGCTTTTGCATCAGGCTTTTAATTTTACATCTCAGGGCTGAGGTGGCATGACACACTATACTGACTTATTACTTGAACTGCACTGAATGAGTCAGCTTTGTGGTTTCTGAGGAATGTGTGGTGCTTCTAGGAATTCAACTTGGATCTCTGGGCCTGTAGATATGGCCTCTAATGTGCATAGCCAGACTGATGGCTTAGGGAATAATGAGCTTTTCATATCAAGTTCTAAATCTGTGAATTACTTTTTACAGTTGTGAAGGAAATAGATATTAAAGGTAGAAGCAAGAACAAAAAAAAACAAAAAACAGTGGACAACAATGGGAACACAGTAAGAGAAAATCCATTCCACTTCAAAGTATTAGGTGCTACTCAGGTGATAGCAGCTGTAGGGACTGCAGACAGTGGTATCTTGAGGAAAAAAAGCAGCAGTGGATTAAGTTTTCTTTGTGGCCCTGCAAATTCTAATGCAAGACCGTTCGCTTGTTCCCTAGATGTTGAACTGTACAGCCCAAAAATCTGTAATTGTCTGTTGTTTCTTGAAAGATGGGGTATCTTGTACATGTTAGTAAGCAGGTATTCCAAGTTTCATTTTAAGGTTAATGCTGACATCAACTGACAGCATTTTATGATGTTTCCTCAGGTAATTTTAAAAGTCTGACTGCTAAAGTTAATCAATTCAGAAACTGCTTCACTTTCTCCATTTTCTGTGAACCTCTTTTATTTGATTGGAAGTATTTCCTCTGTGCTATATAAACACACAAACAAGCAGGCAACGCATCCTCTTTCTCTTAAACATATTTTTGGTGAGTGAATGCAGATATATGTGTTCGTGTCATGACTGTAAATTAAGCTCTCAAAAAATAAGAAGTTGCCTAAAAAAAAGCATAGTTCTCTTCGAAATATCATTAATCTTGTAATATACAGTCCGTTTACCTTAAGATTTGTCTTTTATTTTGTTCATAGATGGATTATGTTTTAGAAATGAAGGAAGACAGAACAAATGAGACTGTCATCTAAACCAGAAGTGGGTTTAGTGTCATTTTTATATGTAACTGTGATTTTTGGAGAAAGCACAGATAATTGCACCATGGAATCACAATGATATTCCCAAGGGTCATCAGCAGTTTTGGACCTTTAAGAGCCTCTCTTGAGGAAGCCTTTCGCATGTGAACCGAATAAACTGGCAGAAGTAATATCTTGTCTTTTTATATGGATAAGACACTGGAAAATAGGGGATTTCAAATAATTCGGTGGACAACTGAGTAACTTAGTAATCCTGACTTCAGTTCTGGGAAGACTGACTTCAGTTCTACACTGGTTATAAACCTTTGTCTTGTCTTTCCAGATTCCCTTTTCCCCATTTCCTTCTGTTCTAGCTCCTTCCTCCTACCAATTCCTCTAGGTCCAGCTGGTACCGTCTCCCCAGCTCTATGTGGCTGCTCTTCTCATGTTTCTGTATCTCTGAACCCTGATAGTCATCATGAATCACCTCACCCCTTCCTGTTTCTCAGACCTCTTCATCTGTCAAACTACAACTTCCTTCTTCTCCCTGAAAAGACAGGAAAACTTCTAAGTGAATTTCTCTCGCCTAACTTTCAGGGACTAACATCAGAGAAGCTCCCAAGTTTCCTGGGATGGTGCACTGGAGGTGAGGACCCACTCTATGCTAGGAGTCTTGAGAAAGCTTTTTTATAAACTTCAGTGAGATAATGCAAACATATTGGGCATGCAAAAATAATAGAGTCCTTTGCAGTGAAAACACAGTCTGAGGGGAAATTTTGTTGTTAACTATTTCCTCAACAAGAAAGGTTTTTACCACTGCATACCTGATTGTGAAGTCTTTCCTTGTACAAACTCTTCCAGCAACAAACTGTTCCAGCCCTTTCCCAAATAAGGACTGTAGAATGGATCCTATGCACTGGCCATGACTGGATGAATGGATCTCTTCCACACCCACTTGTTTGCATAGCTGCTCACAAGCTCATATGATCTAATAACATTTCCAATTTCCTTCAATCATGTTAACCAGCTTAAGCTCTTTTGCAGACCCAGCAGTTTCTATGGTGAACCCCACGCAGCTAGTACTGCCCAAAAGGCCTGTCACATATTGTGTAAGGTACAGTAGAGAAGAGCATGGCCACATGATTCTCAGCCTGTAAATATTAGAGAATAATTCAGCCATCAGTTATGTGGGCTCTATTAGTAAGTGACACAGCTGATTTTGTAGGGCCATCAAACTCGGCAGCTATGTTTAATTTTATTTCTTTTTCTTTTCTATTTGGAGCACCTGCTGTTACAGGCAGACTCTGCTCACCCACCTCCACATTTTTTTTTTTTGTTTTGCTTTGCAGCAGAAGCAAAAATTCTGCCAGTTGGCATCATCCTGGCCTTAAATGCACTCTATAGCTCTAGGTACAGGGGATTTTCTCCATGTGAAAATTTCAGTTTTTTCACATACTTACACAATCACTCATTTTGTTGGCTTCATTTCCCTTCTCTGCTTCCCTCTCTGGTTGTGTCATTCCCAAATACTTATAATCATGAATTAGCTCCACCTCATTTCTTAAAAAATGCATCCATTTGGGACCTTTTGTCTGTTTCTTACTGTTGCCCCTGAAATAAATATTGCAGTCATTTTTTCAAGCTTTATTTCACAACAGTGAAAATATAAGCTGAAATTCTTGCAGAACCACTTGATCCAAGGAGCTTTAATAAGAACGCTGATTGGGAAATGTGTGATAAAACTAAAAGTTGGAAATATGCAGTTAGAAAGAAAGCATATGTCTACTTTGCTTTTTGATTATCAACTTGCTTTTCACCTGTACTGTGAAGACATACCCAATTCTCATCTGGATCCAAAGCTTAGCAATGAGGGGGAAAAAACTTGGTACTGTATTACCTGTTAGAACAGGCTCAGGCTGTTCTGTGCTCAGCACATGTCTAGCTTGGTGTGTGTCCTTACAGCTGATCCACTTCTATGCCACTTTTAGCTGGCCAACATCAGCTACTGCGTGTCAGAAGGGAAACGGCAATTACAGGCAGGCTATAGATGATAGCTATGGACTAGCTCTTATCAGCACTACAAAACCTTTCAAAAGCTAAAAAAAAACCCCAAGTAAACAAACCACAACCTCCCCCTTAAGATTTCACTAAACTTCACCTCCCTTGCTAGTAGAGAGCTGACAATCAGGATCAGGCCAGAGAGCTAGCCTGAGGGGACATCCCGAACTCTGCCAAAGCAGTTTGCAAAGAGACTCGATCCAGTCAACAAGCAATTTCAGGGTGCGTAAGAAAGCAGGGATGCTGCTTTAGTTCCGGAAAACACCTAACACTTGTAGGAGGAATTCGAGGAGGGGAGCACTGAGCAGCGCGCTCTTGTCGGCAGGCACCGTTCCGGCTCGTTCTACCAGCGAGCCTCGGAGGCGCCC
>NW_008593358.1:6046-27290 GCF_000691845.1 Merops nubicus | reverse complement strand
GACCTGCTGGCCACACTCCTCTGAATGTTTCCAAGAAACCATTGTCCTCCCTGGCCATGAGGGCACACTGCTGGCTTCTGGACAACTTCTTGCCCACCAGCACTCCCAGCTTTCTCCTCAGAGCTGCCTGCCAGCAGATCAGCCCCTCCCCTGTCCTGGAGCAGGGGGTTGTTCCTCCCCAGCCTCACAACCCCACGCTTGCCCTTGTGGAACCTCATGACTTTCCAGCCCATCCTGGTTTTGCAGTTTGCTTTTTCTATGGACCATCCTGAGTCCTGAAAACTTTGCAGGAGCCTCTGTCTGGGGCAGGCTGCAGGGAGGCAGTGCTGTCGTGGCTGAGCTGGGTGCGGGGGAGCCTGAGCAGGGTTTGGGGGCAGTGACCTGCCTGGCACCGACTGTTTTATCACCCACGGGCTGCAGGGACAAGCCCAGGGGTGGAGGTGGGGCTGCTGTGAGCTGGTGTTGGCAAACAGCCCCTCCCTCTGTGGCAGCAGGACTGGCCTGCCTGGCATTCCATGCAGCCCTGGGGCAGGAGAAGCAGCGTGGGCACTGGCTGGGGACAATCCTGACCCAGGAGCTGAGCGTGGTGCCCACGTCAGCACGGTGCCACCCTGGCTGTGCTGGGAGCTGGCACGGGAGGAGCTCCTGCTCACCCTCTTTCCTGACCTGGGCTGGGCTCTGTGGCCTCCAGCAGCTGTTTCAGCCCAGAAATTGGGCCAGCAGGAGGAGGGAAGGGATGGTGCCCCTGGATTTGGCACTGGGGAGGTCACAGCTTGAGGACTGGGGTCAGGTTTGGGCACCACAGGAGGAGAAGGACGTTGAGGGGTTGGAGTGGGTCCAGAGAAGGGCAGTGAAGCTGGGGAGGGGTGTGGGGAACATGGCTTGGGAGGAGCTCTGGAAAACATGCCTTATGAGGACTGGCTGAGGGAACTGGGGTTGTTTAGTCTAGAGAAGAAGAGACTGAGAGGAGGCCTTATTTCTCTCTACAACTACCTAAAAGGAGGTTGTGGTGCAGATGGTGTTGGTGTCTTCTCCGAAAGTAATGATGATAGGATGAGGGGAAGTGGCCTCAAGTTGCACCAGGGGAGGGTTTGACTGGATAGGAGGAAGAATTTCTGTACTGAGAGAGC
This sequence comes from Merops nubicus, assembly GCF_000691845.1. Lineage (NCBI taxonomy): Eukaryota > Metazoa > Chordata > Aves > Coraciiformes > Meropidae > Merops > Merops nubicus. The sequence continues at coordinate 26,160 of NW_008593358.1, read as the reverse complement.
AGTGAGATGTTGGCCCAGGCTGCCCAGGGAGGTGCTGGAGTCCCCATCCCTGGAGGGCTCCCAAAAACCTGTAGACGTGGCACGTGGGGACAGGGTTTGATGGTCAGGGCAGTGTGGGGTGACAGTGGCACTTGATGACCCTGGAGCTGAACATTTCCAACCTTTGTGATTCTACACAGGACCATGCCACTCCCACACTCCAGATGGTGGCTGTGTGAACCTTCCAGCAGGTCCTTACAGACCCCTCAGAGCTTCCTTCCCCCAGCTCAGTGCCCGGGTGCTGCCGTGTGATCCTCCTCACCAGAACTGGGGTTTCCTTTGGTTCTCCTTGCCTGAGCTGCTCTCTGCTTTCCAAGCTCCCTTTCCCAGCTCAGTTTGAGTTGTTTCAGTTGGAGTCTGGCTCTCTGGAGGTTTCTCTCATAGGTGTCTCACTGCCTTTGCTCTCACACAGACGGGTGGTGGGTCTCTCAGGACATCACAGGATCTCCTGCTGGAAGAGAAAAGGGAAGCACAGCATTCAGGATAACCTTCCCCATGGAAAATGGAACCCAGGAGGCCTCTTTCACTGCCCAGGGTTGTCTCCCCAGGGTTGTCTCTTGGTGCCCTGTCTTGCTGCAGATGGTTTTGGTTGTGCCTGCTCTCCAGCCCTACTTGATCCTACAGCCTGAGTTCATCTGCTCCAACTTGATGCTGGCAGAGTTTAAACTGCAGATGGTGTTGGGATGGAGGGGAGCTGTGGAGCTGGAGGAGCAGAGAGGGTCATGGTCCTGCTGCCAACTGTGCTGTTATCATAGCAGAGAGATCAGGGACTCAAAATATTTTGGGTTGGAAGGACCTTTAAAGCCCATCTGGTCCAACCCCCCTCGCAGGGACATCCCCAGCTAGAGCAGGGTGCTCAGAGCTTGGTCCAACCTCCCCTGGGATGGTTCCAGGGATGGGGCAGTGACCACCTCTCTGGGCAGCCTGGGCCAGGGGCTTAGCACCCTCAGCATCCAAAATTTCTTCCTTATATCTAGGATCTTCTAGATCTTTTAGGGCTATTGGATCTTCTCCTTTTGTAGCCTTTTGGCCAGTGGTTGTGAGTTGAAGCTCTTAGGACGATACCATTGCCTTGGGACATTAAAGCAGGGCACAGCCCCCTGAGCCAGGCCACCTTCTGCTCTTCAGTGGCATCAGAACCTCGTGCTGACTTGTCCTGAGTCCTCCAGCAGCTGATAAAGCCACGAGTGGACCCGAGACACTCCATGCAGTGGCTTTTCTGCCTTCCCAGAGCCTGAGGTGAGAGGCAGCAGTTGGGTGCTGGCCAAAATCCTGGGGAAACCTTTGCTGGTGGAGCTGAAACTTCACCCAGGAGAGCACCCAGAGCTGCCAGTGGGGGAAGCAGACCCCACAGGGGATTTTGAGGTGCTGTTTTGGGCTGGCGTGTTCATTTTGAGCCGTTCTGGTGAGTTTTGAGCCATTCTGGACCAGTCAGCCTGTCCCCCAGCAGCAGGGGCTGAGGAGCAGGAGGAGATGCTGGGAGCAGGTCCCTCCTTGGCTCCTCTGCTGTGACAGTGGCTGTGCTTTGATGCTGAAGGCAGAATGATGCCAGGGTGCTGCGACAGCACAGTGTGGAGGTCACTCCTCAGGGGGGCAGCTGGCAGTGTTGGGCTCTGAGTTCCTGAGCTATAACTGGGAATTTGGACTGGGGAGTGAAGGGATGGGGCTGATTCCTGCCAACCTGCTCGTCCCTCCCACAGCACCTGATGTTTGCTCTATTAATATTAACCTGAGCTGGACTCCCCTGCAGCCTCCCTGCTTTATCTTCCACTATTAATCTGCTCCCTGGGCTGGAGGAAAGTTGGATTGGCTCAGGTACAGCCAGGATCAACCCAAGAGGGAGTGGGGTTCAGTCAACCCTGGAGCTCTGAGCAGTTTGTGGGTGCTGGGGATGGGTGTTTCCAGATCCACACAGGGCAGGTAGAAGGGGAAGGAAGACACATGGGCAGAGCTTGGTGGAGAAGCTGTCAGTGCATCCCTCTGCTCGCTGAGGTGTCACATCTAGGGGGGGTGGCTCTGCAGGATATTTTCCTGCCCCCTCCCCTTGTCTTGCAGGATTTCCCGTGGATGAAACGACACTGTTGGCTGGTTGATCATTGCCAGAGCAGAGCTGAGCAGCCCTGGACCTGAGCAGCTTTCAGCTCTTCTCACTATTGTTCAGCCTGCCTGGAGTCGCAGGAACTTTAACTGGGTTCTTTGAGGCTTTTTTTTCCTCCCTTTTTAAGATTTCTTTCTCAGCCTTTGGGCTCTAATAGTAACAAAAACTCCAATTCTTGGAAGGCAAAGATAGAAAAGAGAAGGTGGAAAGCTCCAGCTCCCCATACCCTGCTCAGTTTGCTCCCTTCTTTTGGCTGGAAACGGGGCAGGCTGTGGTTGGGGAATCTGGGACGCAGGAAGGATGCGTGACTCAGGGCTGAGCTTTAGGAGTGCTGATTCCTCCTCCTCCTCCTCCTCCTCCTCGTGCTCTGTGGCAATGCTGCCCATCTGCCTTGGGGCTTTCTGAGCTGTTTTCACAGGTTAGGGGTGAATTATTGAGCCAAGGGGTGGTTTCTGGATGCGGTGGAAGGAAATCCTTCCTCCCCCTTCTCCCTGCCAATGCTTCCCTCCTGGGAAAGAGCAAAACAGGGATGAGATCAGGCAGGGTGCCTTGTAAAAGCTGATTCATTTCTTTAGCACATTTTTTTTTTCCTTCTCTCCTCCATCCCTGCATATGCCAGTGCCTTTTGCCAGGGCTCACAGCCTTGGCCAAGCCCTGGGTGGTAGAGCTGGAGGGGATGGGAGCAGGGCAGCTCCTCCTGCCCCAGACTGCAGAAACACCAACTTAAAAATCCCATCTCAGTGCCCCTCGGGGAGGGAATTTGTGTGTGGTTGAGGGGGTGAAGGGTTTTTCTGAGACCTGAGCCCCTGTGGGTGCTGCTGTCCCTTCTGGAGGAGGCTGCTGGTTGGCACTGCTCCCCAGCAGAATGCCAAACGACCGAAAAGACCAGAAATCAAATCAAATCCCTAATCCAGAAGGTCTTGGGCTTGTCATGCCAGCTGAACTCGGTCGTGTGGAAGCTCAGTGATGCATCTAGACCCTGCTGCTGTTTCATAATGCTCCCCCCTTGCAGAGGGCTGCAGCTCGTGCTCCTTCCCATCTTCCTAATTGCTCCGATTAAATCATCAGCCTGAGCTGTGAAGTCAGGGACCCGAAGCTGGAGCGTGTGGGAGGTTGTTCCTGCCAACAAGAGAGACTTTTCCTGTGGATCTGCTCCCTCCTGTGCTCTCTGTCCTCTCCACTGCCAGGGCTGGGTCCCAGCCTTGCCCCCCTGGCAGCAGAGGAGCCCAGGGCTGGGTCCCAGCCTTCCCCCCCTGGCAGCAGAGGAGCCCAGGGCTGGGTCCCAGCCTTGCCCCCCTGGCAGCAGAGGAGCCCAGGGCTGGATCCCAACCTTCCCCCCAGGAAACAACTGAGTTTCCATGCAGAGCTGAAGTGGATGAGGAAAGATCCAGGCTGGGAAAGCCCTGCAGCATGACAGAGCTTCTCTGTTCCTAAGCTGCTGTGTGACATGACTTAGGGCAGGATTCAGCCCCTCTTGGCCTCTCCCTGTGATTATAAAAGCAATATTTTTTTTAAAAAAAGGCTTCCTTTTCCCCTCAGCCCCTGTCCCTTTAGTGGCTGATCCCGTGGCTGTCAGGAACAGGTTCCTGTTGACAGGAAAGGGCTGTTTTTGGGGCCAAACTGGAAGGATAAGCAGATGGAGAGTCCATCAAGAGTGAGTCTGGGCTGCTCCTGCTTCCAAGAAAAGCCTTCTAGGCATGTGTAATTAGCTTTGGTGCCCATACCTTATTAACAGAAGTAGTCTTTTTTATTTTAAAGCCATTGGGAATCTTAGAATCTTCCTATCTTCTGCTGCCTGGCTATTAATAAAGGGCATGATATTGTCACTAATTAGATTGCTTGTCTGCAGAGGAGTTAAACACATCTCCATAATGAAATTCTCTCCTTCACACAGAAGGTAAAATTTGCCTGATTAAAGCTTTCAAGGGCTTTTTTTCAATGGAGAAAATGCTTCATAATTCATCCTAGAGCTTGAAAACCAGGCTGTATCTCCTCGTTGGCTCAGACTTTATTCATTGATGAGAATTTATTATCCACTTTCTTGACTAAATCTGGTTTGGCTTTGCAGGACTAGCTCTATTTAAGCTTAAATCTTACCACCTTCGTGACAAAAAAAAGCAGAAAAATGGTGAAAATTATCTACCTCTGAAGGAAATCCACTGTGTGAGAAGGTGCTGTTCTTGCCAAACATGTTTTTTTTCCCCCTCCCTCCTGATTTTCTTCACTGTGAGCTCCGTGGTGGAGCATTTAGGAACCATGGCTGCTGACTCGTGTCTGGGCACATGATTTTGGGGGGGGACTTTGGGGACACGGGGCACAAATCTGGAGTGCCAGCTGTTGGTGTAGCTCTTCTCTCAGTAAAGCTCCTCCTAATTGCATTGGGTGACTTGAACAGACTGAGGGAGCCTGCAGAAAGTGCTGGGTGGGATTTTTTTTCCACATTTAACCCATTCTGAAATAAATATTAGCAAGGATGCCAGATGAGGACGTGCAGCAAGGGGAAAAAAGACGGGTTGAGCCCATTTGGCATGGACAGAGTCACCTGGAGGAGGGGAAGGTCCCTGTGCAGAGCTTTTGGAGGAGCAGAGTTTGATCTGGTCCACATTGCTCCCAACAGTCTTGTGGAAATCTCTCATTCCCACTCTCCTTTTCCTTAGGATGCTGTGCCCTGCTCTGATAGCCCCAGAGCTTTTCCTAGTATTCAAATGAACAAGGAAAACGTGTGTTTATAGTGTTCTCAACGATTTCTCTCCCTCTTTGATGTTTTGTGTACACTGAGATGTGGCTGGGTCCGGCCTGGAGGTTTTGCTTGGCTGACTCTGGTGTCAAACGTGCTCTGCATGGGGCTCCCTCTGCCCCCTCCAAGCCAAGAAGGAGGTTTAGCACCTTCCCTTTGATGGAGCTGAGCTCCTGCTTGAGCTCAGCATCTTTTCTGGTCTCCCTCCTGTCTGCAAACCTGTCTGGGAACTCACCTTGACTCCTCTGAACTCCTTCCTGCTGTCTGCCACCCAAAACCAAATGCAGTCGTGACTCAACTTCTTAGGTAATTGCTCTGCTTGGCCCATCAGCCTGGTTTGGTCTCATCATGCTGCAAATCTGGAGGTTCCTCTGCCTACTTCCTAGTTCTCTGATAGTTTCCAGACTCAGCTGCTGTTGAGGATTTTTCTCTGGGTGATGCAACTTAGTGTCATGTACCCCAGGAGGAGTTTTTTTCATCTCTCTTGATTTGCATGGGAAACAGAATCACAGGCTGGCTGGGGTTGGAAGGGACCTGTGGAGGTCTGGAAGCTCCTGGGTTCCAGTTGGTGCCCGTTGCCCCTTGTCCTGTCCCTGGGCACCACTGACAGAGTCTGGCCCCAGCCTCTTGCCCCCCGGGGGCCCTTTAGCTCTTGCTCAGCACTGATCAGATCCCCTCTGAGGCTTCTCCAGCTGAACAGCCCCAGGGCTCTCAGCCTGTCCTGGGCCCAGGGATGCTCCAGGGCCCTCAGCATCTCTGTAGCCTCTGCTGGACTCTCTCCAGTAGCTCCTTGTCTCTCTGGAACTGGGGAGCCCAGCACTGGGCACAATACCCCCGAGATGACCTCAGCAGGGGGAGGAGAACCTCCCCTGACCTGCTGGCCACACTCTTCTTCATCCACCCCACGAGACCATTGTCCTTCTTGGCCACGAGGGCACCTTGTTGGCTCACAGACAACTTCTTGTCCCTCAGCACTCCCAGGTCCTTCTCCATAAAGCTGCTTCCCAGCAGGTCATCCCATCTGCTGCCATCCTGCACCCGTGGTGCTCTCCCCAGGGACAAGCTGATCCCCTTTTTTCCCCTCCTTCCTCTTTGTGAAATCCCTGGAAGCAGCCTCCATATGCTGGATGCTCTGCCTCACTTCCTCAGGGCAGCCTGGCAGGAGAGGAGAGGGAGGACTGAGGGACTCCCAGGCAACTGCTCTGCACTTTCCTGAGCCTGGGATGTGTGAGACTCTTCCCCCTGGCTCTGCAGAGGTGGGGTGGAGCTGCTGAGGAACGATGGCTCAGCAGCTCTGCACAGCTCAGGGACTCACTCCAAGCTCTTCTGAGAGAGGACGTGGGGAGGCTGGGCAGGAAACGGTGGCTGGGTGCCAGGGAAATAGCAAATATTCCCCATTTCCCCCCTTTTGGGGGCTTCCTCAGAGCTGCTGCAGTCGGGGCAGAAGGGGCATTGATGGGGGAGAGCAGAGCTGCTGCTCTTTTCCTGAGGGGTTTTTGGTTTCTGGGTTAACTTGACCCAATTATTGGGTTTTTTTCCCCCCTAGCTGAGTAGAAATTATGTCTCGTTTGGTACAGGGCATGTGAGGAGTAACTAATAATAGGAGAAAACATTTATGATGCAAATGGCTGTTGCTGACTGTTGGGAGGTGCCCCCTCCCCTGCAGCAAGAACATTTCCAGTGTCTCCCTGCCCTGAGAGCTGAAATCTTTCTCCTCTGGGCTGAATCCACCTTTTTAGGCAGTGTTGGGTCCTTTTGGTGTTAGCCAGGGCAAGCTGAGCTGTAGTTTCTCCCCGCACAGGGAAGGAGGCCCCAACTTTCTCCTGCTGGAAGATTTTGGAGAGCACAGAGATGAGCACAGAGCCTCCTAAACTGGGATCACAACCAGGATTTTAAACACTGCCCTGGAATGCAAGGAAAGGACGAGTCCCCTGAGCAAACAGGCAGCAGCTGCAGTGCAGCCTGTGTGCATCACACACAGCCCCAGCCTGGTGGGGTTGGGAGGGACCTCTGGAGATCATCTCCTCCAACCCCCTGCTCCAGCAGCTCACCCACAGCAGGGTGCCCAGGGTCACAGCCAGGAGGGTTTGGGATCTCTCCAGAGCAGGAGACTCCACAGCCTCTCTGGGCAGCTGCTCCAGGCTCGGCCACCCTCACCCCAAAGAAGTTTCTCCTCCTGCTCAGGTGGCACCTCCTGGGTTCCAGTTGGTGCCCGTTGCCCCTTGTCCTGTCTCTGGGCACCACTGACCAGAGTCTGGCCCCAGCCTCTTGCCCCCCGGGGCCCTTTAGCTCTTGCTCAGCATTGATCAGATCCCCTCTGAGGCTTCTCCAGCTGAACAGCCCCAGGGCTCTCAGCCTGTCCTGGTCCCAGGGATTCTCCAGCCCCTCAGCATCTCTGTAGCCTCTGCTACACAACCTCTCTGGGCAGCTGCTCCAGGTTTGGGCACCCTCACAGGGGGGGTATTTTTCCTCCTGCTCAGATGGAACAGAAGCATGTGCCCTTCTGTGGCCCGAGCCCTGCGTGTGTGACCTGATGGCTGCTGCTTAAGTTACTCATTTGTTTTTTTTTCCCCTTAATCCATGCTGTCCTCATTCCTCTCAGCCTGTCTGCTGGATGGGGATGAGTCACTCCAGAGCACTTTGAGGAGGTGATTTGGCAGGTGGCTCCCTGGAAAGCTGCCTTTGCATGCAGCAGCTCTTTCTGTGCTGCTTCTACACGACAAGATTACAACCTGAGGTCACTTTGAAGGCTTTCTGCCTCCTCTGGAGGGAAGGAAAGGAGCTCCTCATTGTTCTGGGCTGACCTTCCTGCTCCAAATCGAGGTGATTCCTCCAGCATTGGGTGGAGGGTGGTGAGATCCCCATCTCAGATGGTGAGGGGGTGGGAAGCTCAGTTGGTTCCTAGACACGTTTTCCTGGTGCACGTGTCTGGAGGCAGAGGAGCACCTCAACGTGCCTTTGCTCCAGCACATCCCCAGTGCTGGTGGTGAACCTCAGAAGGGACTGACCCTCTTCATGAAACATGGGAATGGGTGAAATACCAGCCAGAAAGTTCTGGAGAAGATTGAGGGCTGGCTAACAGAGTGAAAATGCTCCTGGGAGCTGTTTAGCGTGGAGCTCAGACAACAGAGGTGGCCAGTGGAGCTGTTGGTGCCCCAGGACAGGTTGGATCAATGGTAGGGCTGAGGTTTGGAGCCAGCAGGAGGGTCTTGCTTGGAGGGGCAGGAGAGCAGAGCTTCAGCTGCCATTCCTCTTGCTCTGCTTGGCCCCACAGCCCAACGGGGACGTGAGAAAGGCTGGGGTGGTGTCTGCCAGCTCACACACACACCTTCTGTCTTTAGCTCTGCTGCAAACCTGCTCTTGACAGTAGGCAAATCACTTCCTCTTGTGCATTTTCCTCTTGTAACACTTCTCAGCCTTCCATCCTCAGGGTGGCAGCTTTTGGGGTGAGACGGTCCAGTGGATACAGCAGAGTGAGGACCACAGAGCTGCTGGGAGCGTGGGGAGCAGCTCAGGAACGTGCCTTCCACCTCCTTACAAGGCTCCTGGTAACTTCTCACCCCCTGTTCCACATTGTAAACGCTCAGATCTGTTTTCATCTCCTTAAAGTAGGTCAGAAGTTGCTCAGATCCACGTTGTGCTTTGCTGTGGGCGTGCAGATCTCTCTCCAAACAGGCGTCTGCTGCCTCTCTTCCTTAAGAAGGAATGTCTTCCATTTTTAATTCCCCCCAAAAAAAGCCTTACAAAGCTCTGAGAAGGCAGAATAGAGTCAGATCACAAAGCTAACAGGCAGAACTGCAGGTGGCTGAGGAGAAAAGTGGCCAAGCCCTCGGTGGGATTCCATCTGGCCAGCTCTCTCTTCCCAGTTCCAGCCCCGTGGGCTCGTTGCCTTTGTGGCCAGGAGCCAGAGAGGCACCCAAAATGGTGAGGCCTCGATGTGATCTTCACAAGCTCTGGATCCCAACTGGTGTCTGCTGCTGCACCAGCACCTCCCAGCCTCGCCCTGTGTCCCAGGAAGGTGACAAGGGACTTCTCATGGGATGCTTTGTGCTGGCACGGGTGGGTGGCACAGCCAAGCTCGGGCAGCCAGTGGCCTTCAGCCACCTCCCAGTACAAACTGGTTCCACGAGGAGCCTCTCAGGGGTGCTCTGGGAGGACCCCCCGGGTGTTTTCTAGGTGCTGCAGCCAACCCTGGCACTGCTGAGCCTCTCCCTCCCCTGGGCATGCTGCTAGAGAAGCAGAGCCTGATCCAAGGAGGCTTTTTTGGGGGTTTTGTGGTTGCCAAGCCCTGCAGAGTGACTCAGCCATTTGCTGCCCCCTTGTTTTAAAGCTTAAATACACCCCCAGTGACAGCCAGTCCCCACGTTGGCTCCGTGGAGCTGTGACCACCCAGCTGCCTCTTAGGCTATGGTGGTGAAGCTGCTGGTGAAGGTGACAGCAGATGACACCCAAGGAGTCCCACCTTGCTGAGCTGGAGCAGGGGCAGTGGCTTTATTTAGGTTTTATGGAGCACCCCACAGATCTGTGCCAGTGGGCACCACTGAAACTGGGCACTAGTGATCCCAGTCAGCTCTGGTTTTCCTTAACTCCTTCATGCCTCTACAGAATCCCAGTGTGGTGGGGTTGGGAGGGACCTCTGGGGATCATCTCCTCCAACCCCCCTGCTCCAGCAGCTCACCCCCAGCAGGGTGCCCAGGGTCACAGCCAGGAGGGTTTGGGATCTCTCCAGAGCAGGAGACTCCACAGCCTCTCTGGGCAGCTGCTCCAGGCTCAGCCACCCTCACCCCAAAGAAGTTTCTCCTCCTGCTCAGGTGGCACCTCCTGGGTTCCAGTTGGTGCCCGTTGCCCCTTGTCCTGTCTCTGGGCACCACTGACAGAGTCTGGCCCCAGCCTCTTGCCCCCTGGGGCCCTTTAGCTCTTGCTCAGCATTGATCAGATCCCCTCTGAGGCTTCTCCAGCTGAACAGCCCCAGGGCTCTCAGCCTGTCCTGGTCCCAGGGCTGCTCCAGCCCCTCAGCATCTCTGTAGCCTCTGCTGGACTCTCTCCAGCAGCTCCTTGTCTCTCTGGAACTGGGGATCCCAGCACTGGCCCCAGTACTCTCATTGTGGCCTCAGTAGGGCAGAGCAGAGAGGGAAGAGAACCTCCCTTCACCTGCTGCCCACACTCTTCCTCATGCACCCCAAGGCTTCCAGGCTGCCCTGTTGTACTCCACCCCCTTCATCTGGGGTTGAAAACATTCACAACACCTCTTCAAACGATTTTGTGGGCTGGCTTTTTCCACTGGACTTGCTCTTCCCTGCTGAAGGGAGCCGGGGCAGAGCTGCCCGTCTGTTTGCTCATCTGTGGGTTGGGTTTTTTATTTCTCAAAGGGAACTATTTGTTGAGAAACGGAGGGTGGGGGGGAGTGGAGGAAGAGGAAGGCTTTGATATGCCAGCATCTGGAGGGATGAGGTTTTCATTCTACTGTGGGCAACTGTTCCCACTGCAGGGATTGCACGTGTGTTCTGTGTAGGGCTGGCTGCGTGCTGGGGGAAAAGAAAGCATGTGTAAAAAGAAGAAAAACAGTCTTTTTTTGTTTCTCTTGGTGCTTGTTGGGCTTGTTTGAGGCTGAAGGAGTTGGGGATGATTTCCCTGTAAAGTCTTGAAAGGCTAAAGAGCAGGATATCAGCAGTGGGGATGTGGGAAAGCTGCTTAGCAGCAGAAAATGAGAGGGATTTACTGGTCAGGCAGAGGAGGACCTGCGGGGGGGGGTGCTGCAGATCTGGCTCCTCCAGCTTTTGAGGTGCCTCACAGGAGCTGCTCAGCTGGGGCAGGTTTGTCTGGAGGCCTCTTCCCTCTCCACGTGTCGTGAGTTTGGCCGAGGATGCTGTGCAACAATCTCCTGTCTCTTTTTATTCCCCCCTGGGAGTGCTGCAGGAAGGCCACGGCGTGGGACAGCCCCTCTCCCTTTGGGGGGCAGCTCACAAAACCTCTCCCCAGCCCCTGCTCCCCTAAATTCATCCCCAGCACATCCTGGCCAAGCTGCCACGTGGCGAAACGTGCTGGGCAAGGGCTCGTGCTCCTGGCAGGGGTATTAACAGAGGTGATGCCACAGCCAGCAAGGAGGGAGATGCAACTTTGGGGTGGGAGTGGGTGGGTTTGGGTCCTTCTCCAAGCTTTTGGGGACTGTTTGGCTTCTGGTGGCAGCAGAGGCAGGCTGATAGCTGCACGTCTCATCCCTCAGGTTCACTCTAGGATGCTCAGTGCAGTCTAGCAAGGGTCAGACACTCAGATTTCTGTCCTGGCTGCAAGTTGTCCCAGAGCTGAGCGGGTGAGGTTTGAGAAGGGCTGAGTGGAATTTGGTGTCAGAAGCTGGGAGCGGCCGCTCAGCCCTCCCTTGTTTGGAGAAGGAAAAAAACATAGAGAGCAGCCCTCTCCATCGTGCCTTTCTTCCCTCTCCGTGTCCACATGCCATTCCTGCCTCTCCCTGTAGCCAACCTCCTGCAGCAGGAGCTGCTTTAAACAATAGCTCTTTCATTTCTGAAGCTCTGCCCCCGCCAGCAGCCCTCCCGTGGGTTGGGGGCAGTCACATTCCCCCACCCCGGCAAAGAAAACTCCTGGAAGCACCCCCTCAATCCATGCTCTTTCAAAAGAAGCTGCAGAATCTGCCCCAGCTTGCTCAGGAGGCTGCTCCTCATCCCTCTGGATTTGCTCTCCTGCAGACGAGGTGGGCCGGGGATGCTCGCTGAGGGGTGGGAGCTGCTGCGGGAGCTCTGGGGTTAAATGCACCTCCCTGCTCTCTGCTCTCAGGTCAGAGCTATCTAGGGCATCTTTTAACTGCTCGTATCCTTTTAATTAAACATGGATTGGGAGCAAGGGGTGGGTTCCTGGCTGCTCGGGTGGAGCTTGCCTGAGTTCTGCTCCAGCTCCAGCCCTCTCCCCCCCCCTGCCCTGCGGCGTGGCTCGGTTTGGATGCCAGGGAAACAACCACCCTGTTTTGAAGCTGTTTGTAATCTCCCTGGGCCGTGACACCCCAACTGCATCACCTTGTGCTAATATTTGCTCCAGGAAGCATTTGGCTTTGGCTGCTGTGGGAGCAGAACTGAGGGTTCCTGCTGTGTCCCAGGGCTCCCGCTGCGTCCCTGCGCCCTGCTCGGAGCTGCTGCCTTGCTTTGGTTCATCCTTCTCCTGTGTGTCCCATCCTGACAGGGCTGGGAGAGTCAAGAAACCAGAGATTAGAGACTTCCTGTCACCTTTCACACCCAGCCAGCCGATGAGCTTCAGCAAAAACCTGCAAGAGAGTATTTGGGCCACTGAATGTGGGTAGTGGCTTGCCCGTCTTGCCTCGCCAGTCCCTCCACTGGGCTCCTCTGTCTCAGTTGCAGCCTTCCTGAGAGGTCAGATCACCAACCAGGGGCAGATGGACCTACCCCAAACCTTTTCTTGCCTGCTCAAGAAATAAAAGTGCAGAAGAAAAACCCCCCTGAGCTGCTGCCTGGAGGAAGCAATGCTGGGATGTCCACCAGCAGCATCTCACCTGCTGCCTCACAGTTCACTGGGGCCAAGCTGGATGCTCCAGGCAATGTGGGGATGCTCCTTCCTCTCTCTCATCCTTCAAACAACAGGAAAGCTTCCTGAATGCTCTCCTGAGAAAGGCAGCTGCTACTTGCCAACCTTCAGAGGCTCCAGCAGCACGACAAGATGCCTGGAGCAGCTCTTGGAGTCTTGGCTCCCAGTCGTGAAGCTGTAGGTGAAACAAGGAGCTGGTGAGGGCTTCTCCTGGCTAGCACCAGGCAGTGGTTTGTCTCCCTGCCTGGCAGATCTGGGAATGCAGGGATGGGGATGGCACACACGGTCCCTCCTCCCCTCCTCCCGTGCTGAAACCTCCCAGTTTAATTAGAGCCAGCAGAGAGAGAACCTCAATCTTATTATTCCTTCCCAGCAGGGCAGCAGTAGCATTTCTTGGACGTCAAAAGGAGGATTAAATGAGTCTGCAAGTGAAGGGTGGGGGGTTTTTTTTGCCTCCTCCACGTCTCCAGGAGGGTGTTAAGCCCCCAGAATCACTGTGGTGATCGATGCCTTTGGCACAGCACAGACCCCCTGACTGCAGCTGAGCTCCTTGCCAGGGGTGTGAGCTGCAGCTTTTGGGGCAAACCTGTGGGTGGGAGGAAAAAAAGTGGGGCTGGAGTTGCTTGGCATGAAGCTTGCCCGACCAGGTGGATTCACCTGCAGGTTTCTGGAGATGTCACCTTGGTGAGAATGATCCCTGCTGCTTTTTTTTGGGGGGTGAGGGATTTTGGCAGGGCCCGGGTGGTGGCAGCTGGGAACACGCTTTGCTCTGCTGAGCTTGCCCTGGCAGGCTGAGCAGCTGCTGCCTGGGGTGGATTTTCTGGACTTGGTGTGTCTAGAGAGGAACAGGCACCTCCCAAGCTCAGAGCTGGCTCGTCAGGGTATGTGCTGGCACCCCAAGCGTGGAGCAGGAGGCCAAAAAAAGGCCAGAAATGCCACTCGGGTGCCTTTGCCATCTGCAGGCACCTCTGGGGTGGTGATAGCCCTTCAAGGCTTCCCCAGGTGCTTGCTGGCAGTTGGGTGCCATCCTGGCACGCTCTCACTGGGTCCTGGGGGCTTGTGAAGACCTTTATAGCATCCCAGACTGGGTTGGGTGGGAAGGGACCTTTCAAGGTCACCTTGTCCAACCCCCCTGCAGGGAGCAGGGACATCCCCAACTAGAGCAGGGTGCTCAGAGCTTGGTCCAACCTCCCCTGGGATGGTTCCAGGGATGGGGCAGCGACCGCCTCTCTGGGCAGCCTGGGCCAGGGGCTCAGCACCCTCAGCATGAACAATTTCTTCCTTCTCTCTAGTCCAAATCTCCCTCTTTTAGCTTAAACCCATCCCCCCTTTTCCTGTTCCTGCTCAAAAACTTGTCCCCAGCTTTCTAATAGACCCCTTGGAAGGCTGCAATAAGCTCTCCCCATCTCCCCATGAAGCCACATCTGTGGCTTCAGCAGAAGAATGGGATCTAGAGCTGAGCTGGTTGAACCAGGAGAGTGGTGCTCATGGTAATAACAAGCATTTCCTCCTCACATTGTGCTTGGTAACTGGATTTTTGGGGGGCTGAACGTGAGCACACAGGACAGAGTGGCCAGTTTGGCATCCCCAAGTGCCTTTGAAACGTTGATTTCCTAATGGCAACTGATTACCTAAAGGCTTTTTCCCCTCCTCAAAGGCTTTTTCTTCTTCCTCAAGAAAGCCAGGAACCATTTTGGAATCCCTGTGGGAGCAGGAGGGTTCCAGAGGCCAAAAAAAAAATAAAAAGACTTGATAAAAATCAAGTATTTGATGTTGAAGTAAACAAACCTGTATTGTTCATCCAGAACTGGAGCTTTGAGCACAAACAGGAGAGATCCTGGCAGTGCCCCACGTCGAGGGCCTGGGAGGCAGTGCCTGTTTCCCACACTGCTTTTGATGGCTCTGTAGGGGATTTGCTCTCTGTTTGGACCAGTCTGGGGCAGGAGAATCACTAATTTTGGCTGAGCTGGATGTCCTGCATCCCCAGGGGTTGCTCTTTGCTTTGCCACACCAGCGTGGGGCTGGGAAGGAAAGGTTCCTTTCCCTTTGGGCTGCAGGGAAGGATGTTTTTAGGGGGTTTTAATAAAGCATTTACTATCTGTCAACTCAGGCAGTTGACTGGTGAGGTTTAGGGAGCAGGGGTCTTTTCTTAGACCAAGCTGTGTTTAGAAGGAAGCTGATAAACCCTTCACATACACAGCCCAGAGCTCAGACAAGGTCTTTACACCTTGTCCAACATCTCTTTTCACTAGTTTTAGGACAGGCATCAGAGAGGCTGAATAAATGGATTTGAAACCTTCACTGTGGCTTCTGCAGGTCCCTTTATCTTCTGCTTACAAAGAATTCAACCTCCCCCCGTGCCCCAGATCCTGAGCTCCTCCAGCATTTCCCTGAGGAGAGATGGTTTAAGGTTTTGGGAGGTCTCTGCTCCCTCCAAACTCTGCTCTTGTGCTGGCTGCTGGGAGCAGAGCGTGTTCCTTCCCTGTTTACTTGCATTTTGCTGTGTGTGAAACCCAAACCTTGGCTGAAAATGGAGCTGAGAGACAATTCTGCCACTTGCTTTTTCCAGCAAACGTTGGAGCTGTGTGGTGTGACTGCAGGAGCTGTGTCACTCCTGGTGGGTGAGGAATACCCAGGCAGAGCCATGCCTTGGGAGGGGTTGGTTTTTTTTTGGTGTGCTTTGGGCTGTTCCTGCCACCTCTGTTCTCTTACAGATGCTGTCTGGACCACCCCTCTTCCCTTTCTGTCCCTACTGCATGAGGTCTGAGGAGCTTTGTGCAGTTAGAGCTGGGCCTGATTCCTCCTCCTCTGTCCTTTCCCTGCAGCTGGTCAGCGAGAAGGTCGGAGGGGCTGAAGGGACCAAGCTTGATGATGACTTCAAGGAGATGGAAAAGGTGAGTAGGGAACAAGAGAAATCTCCAAACCCATCCCTTGAACTCCTCTGGGCCCTTGCTGAAGCCTTGGGCTGATCTTCACTGCTGCTGGGTCTTCTCATCTTCCCTACAGAAAGTGGACGTGACCAGCAAGGCGGTTACAGAAGTACTGACCAGAACAATAGAGTACCTCCAGCCAAACCCAGGTGAGTGCCTGGACCTCTCCAGGCCCCTTCCCTCCCCAGTTTTTCAAGGAAAGAGGCAGAAAGGGACCAGAGAGCCATCAGAGAGAACCTTTTTAGCCCTGAGACGGTGGTCACCAGCCCACGTTTGAGATCAAGTGGAGATCCAGATCCCCGTCTCACCCTGGGCTGTGTTCCTGGGCTGTAAGATGCTGCTGCTGCTGTTGAACAGTGACCAAACAGACACGTTTTTCACCTTGGACCTGAGGAGGCCCTGGAAGGGAGCTGTTTTTCTTGGGATGTCCAGAAGAAGTGGCGTTTTTGGGCTGGGAAGGGGTGGCTGGCTCTGGCAGGCATCGCCTTTGGAGCCTGCTGTGCTGCATGCCTCCAGCCAGCTGGTTCAGAGAGCACTCCAGGGCTGTGGGAGGGCTGGGGAACTCCTCTGGTGAGCTGTGAGGAACTATTTTTTGCTTGCTGCCTTGGAAAAGAAACTTCTCTTTTCATCGCCAGTATTTCTGGTAGACGAAGACAATGGAGCTTCTTGGCTTTGGGTGTAGCTTGAGGGGGGGGGGAAGAGTATGATAAAAAAAAAGAAGTTGGCTGTGGCCAGCAGCTGCTGGCAAGTCCAAATGACTGCAAACACGGCCGTGGCTGTTCCTCTGCCAGCTTCCAGGGCCAAGCTCACCATGCTGAACACCATGTCGAAGATCCGCGGGCAGGTGAAGAACCCGGGGTACCCCCAGTCTGAGGGGCTGCTGGGGGAGAGCATGATCCGCTATGGCAAGGAGCTGGGCGAGGACTCCAACTTTGGTGAGTAGCCCCCCAGGAGGGGATGAAAGCTGCTGCCAAATCCCCAAGCTCTTGGTTTGAGTTCTGGAAGGGCTGCGGGACCTTTTCGCGTCGCCTAAAAACTCTGTGGGCTCTCAAAAAAAAAAGGTCCCAAGGCTTCAACCCGGGGTGAGCAGAGCCCACGTGTCCTGGATCCCAACCCCTGGCATCAATTGCAGCCCCCCCTCTTAGTGCTTTGTTATTAAATTTGCACCTAGGGATAAAAAAATGCTTCTAAATTGGACAACAGTGAGGTGGAAACGACTGAACGAGATCTGGAGTTTCTACTTTCCAGCCAGAGCTCTGCTCCAGCCAAAAAATCCTTTTGCCTGGCGATTCCTCCCGACCACGTGTGACTTGCAGGGAGGAGGAGGGGACGAAGCTTTTTGGTGACATCAGTTTTAATCCCCTAAAACATCAGCCTGGGCACATGACAGAGCTGGTGCAGTGCACAGCTGCTGCTCCCAGCCTCGCCTCGGGGAAACCAAAAACCTCTGGCTGCTCTCTGGGAGGGAGGAGGGATTCTCCAGAGCATCTCTGGCCACTCCAAGTCCTTCCATCCCTCGTGGCTCGCAGGAACTGGAGTCATTACAAAGAGAGAGGGGAAGGAAGTTTTTAAAAGCACACACCAAGCTTGATTTCCTTTAATAGCCTCTCTTTAAAGGAACACTTAACTGGGTAATTTCAGTGCTGCATCCTCTAGGACAATCCTAATCCTAGGGCAGCTTATCTAGAGTCACTACAACTGGAATAACTCTTCTGGTGTATTTATTTTTGCAGCTGGACAGTGGAGTGATGTTCTCACTTCACCCTCTGTTGCACTCGTGTATCCTCCTGGGCTAACGTAGGGCTGGAAAGGTCTCTGCCAATGCTGCACAGGAATAATTTCATCTCTAAATGGTTTCCCCTGCAATAAAAAGCCAAGGCTAAACAGGCTTTGCTGCAAGTTTGTCTGGCTTAACTGTCATTGTGGCAGGAGCCTTAGAAAAGCAGGAAGCTAAATTGGTTTCAATAAGCAACTCTGAGCCCTTTAATTCAGCAGGGAGGAGAAGGGATAAGGTTGGCTGCTGGAGGTTAGAATAAAAGGCTGCAAACTTGCTGCCAGCATCTGGGGGAACTCGAAAAGTCGGTCAGAGCACTTCTGGGCTTCAAATTGCCTGGACAAAAGGATGGCCAAGCTGGAGCAGACTGACTGTGCCTCTGCCCCGGGCTTCTCTTGCCAGCCGTGGGCAAGGTTAAAGCACCACATGGCCAATTAGCAGCTCAGCAACTCCCTCAGCTAACGAGGAGCTTAAAAATACTGCTTTAAAAAATATATTTTTACCTTTTCCTTCCTGTGTGTAGCTGGTAGAGCTTGTTCCTGTTTCTCAGAGGGGAAAAAAAAAAGCACATTAGTGAAGTGTCCTCTGCTCTCGTCCCGGGTCCCGCTCGCTCCCTGCCAGGCTCAGAGATCTGCTCCGGGTGGGAACGTGGGGGTGTGGGGTGGGGACAGAGCTCACACATGCTGGGGGGCTTGGAAAAAATAGTTCTGTGTGTGGCCACCACAGATTTGGGCTCTATTTAACTGCCTGGCCCCTCCTCCCTTCCCTCCCAAGGCGACGCGCTCCTCGACGCTGGCGAGTCCATGAAGCGCTTGGCTGAAGTGAAGGACTCACTGGATATTGAAGTCAAACAGAATTTTATTGATCCCCTCCAGAACCTGTGTGACAAAGACCTGAAAGAGATCCAGGTAAACACCTCTATCTTTCTCTCCTCCTCCTCCTCTCTGTCGTTTCTGGCCCCTCCTGGCTGGGGATGTGTGTAGCCACTTGCTGGGGCGTGGTGGGAGCCAGGGACTCGGGTGGTGTTGGTCTGTTCCCCTGCACTGTGTGAGGTTTCTCCCCATGTTCACTGCTATTTCCACTGTGCTGCTCCTGAGCAGCTGATAAGGCTGGATCTGGATTTGAATGGTTCTCCATTGACCATGTTTTATGGAAGGTGCTGTAGGAATAGGGCCCAACACCCGTTCTGGGCTTGCTGAGTTGGGTTCTTTGAGCTGGGAGCTCCCAACTGTGTCACGTTTGGGCTGCCTGGCATTAAACTTCATCATGTTCTTCACAGCTCTGGGCTCTGTTAGGTTAGCAGCCTGGATCCTACAGCAAACTTCCAAGCAGTGAGCAAGTTTCCCTCTAGGTCTCTTAGGCAGCAGCTCAGGAAGGTCCTTTGGTGTCTGGCTGGGGAGACACGGGGCTGTTAGACAAAGACAAGTCCATGCAGAGCATGACCAGGCTTTGCAGCAGGATCCATCCCAACCTGCAGTTCCCAAGGCACCTCTCTTGAAGAATTTTTGCTTGCAGTGGTGGCCCAGATAAAGTAACTGCCAGCTACTGTGTTAGAACTTATCTGTTCTCCAGTTCTGCTGCCCTACAGCTGATTTCAACAGCCCTGCCCTCAGCAGTCACAGGGGATGCAATGCCCAGAACTTGCATCCCAATTCCTGAGCTCCAGAGATCCCTGTAGCTCCTTCTGGGCCCATTCCTCATCTTCCCAAAAGCTCTCAGCTGGAAGGGGGTAAAATCCCATCACCACGCCAGTTTGTGGAGGGATTTTTCTTAGGAAGAAGCCTCCCTGAGCAGCCTGTTGCAGGCCTAGACAACCCTTTTGGTGAAGAAATTTTTCCTAATACCCAGCAGTAGTTCTGGCCAGAGTTTGGATGGTCAGCTCCTCCCTGTCCTGCAGCTCTCCAGCACATCCCAGAGCCTCTCCAGAGGCTGAACAAAGGTGGGAGACACAAAAGTGTGTGCTCCAAGATCAGGTTTCTGAAACCAATGAACCTGGCCTGTAACCAGAGCTGCTTTCCCAGCAGGAGAGCTTGGCTGCTCCCAGTCTCTGGCTTTTCCTTCACTGTCCCTAACCACCCTCTTCCCAGCACCATCTGAAGAAGCTGGAGGGCAGGCGCCTGGACTTTGACTACAAGAAGAAAAGACAGGGCAAAATCCCTGATGAGGAACTTCGACAGGCCATGGAGAAATTTGAAGAGTCCAAGGAAGTAGCAGAGACCAGTATGCACAACCTCCTAGAAACTGATGTGAGTACGTGGGGGGAGCTCTGGCTCCTCCACCCCGGGCTGAGAGCTGCTGGAAAGGGGGTTGGGTGTTCCTTGGGTGTCCCTGAGGGTGGCATCTCTTGAGGGATACAAGTTAGACACTGATTTCCACTCTTGTTCTTCCAAGTTGGGTTTTGGTCTGTGAAAACTCAGATCTGACCCCTCAACGTGTGGCTTGGTGGGCAATCCTCCTTTCTGTAGGCCCTCTCTCTGATCCAGCCCTTGGCCAGAGGAGGAGCTGTGGTTTGTACCACACGGGTGTCTTCTCCTTGTCCTGGTGGGAGTGAGTTTGGGCAGTCATGCAGCAAATTTAGGAAGGGTTTGAACAGCTCACAAAGCCCAGGGAGGTGCAGGAGGTGTCCTCTATCCTGATGAGCCTCTGGCGTGTGAAAACCCAAACCTCCTTCTCACCTCCCCGGGGAAGTTGCTCTTTGTACACATCCCCCAGCACGATCTCGTGCAGTGTCAGCTGAGGAGAACCATTCCTCCCCCCTTGGTGTGGTCCTTGCAGATCGAGCAGGTGAGCCAGCTCTCAGCCCTGGTGGATGCCCAGCTGGACTATCACCGCCAGGCCGTGCAGATCCTGGACGAGCTCGCCGAAAAACTCAAACGCAGGTGAGGCCCCAGGGGGCTGGAGCCACTGCTGGGGGTCTGGGGTCACAGCCACCAGCCCTCCCCGTGGTCCTTCACAGCATACCAGCGTGGTGGGGTTGGGAGGGAGCTC
>NW_008593358.1:3852-5634 GCF_000691845.1 Merops nubicus | reverse complement strand
TCAAGGTCCTTCTTGGAGTGAGGGGCCCAAAACTGACCCCAGAATTTGAGGTGCAGCCTCCCCAGTGCTGAGTCCAGGGGGACAACCCCTGCCCTAGTCCTGCTGGCCACACTACTGCCAACCCAAGCCCCTGTTGTACTGACAACAAGCTGATTGTGGTTAAGGAGGATACCTGGATGTTTGGCCATGGTTGTGGCCCAGACAGGTCCACGTCAAGGCCTCCTGGTTGCTCTGAAGATCAGAAGGTGACTGCAACATGATGTGGATGACGTGGTGGCCACAGGCCAGGGGTAGAGCACCTACATCACCTCCTCAGGGTGGTCTGTGAGCCCTCTGCCAGCCCCATCACTTCCCAGCCAGCCTGGTGGTCTCCTGGCAGACCCACCACAGAGGTGCCCGTGCTCTGGAGCTCTGAGCCACCTGAGATGGTGAGAGGCAGATGGGTGCCTGGCACACAGGAGCAAGGAGAGCCATGGACTTGCCTGGTCTTGCTGCTCTGCCTGCCCCACCTCCAGTGCCTGACCTCGGCAGCGGCCCCGGGGAACGTGTGGTTGCTGCCAAGGTGCCAAACCCCACAGAGGTGCTGTTGAAATGCCCAGGGAGCTGGATCACACGACTGCCAAGGCTTGTACAGTTGGTCTTCTTGCTGCTGTTTCCCCTCAGAGAGCATCTCCCCAAATCCTCAGCCAAGGAGTGAGAATTTGGCTTCTTCCTTGCATCCCTGTGGAGCCAGGGAGGTGCCTTCTCCAGGCTGGGCAGAGCCAGGGCAGCTTTGCTGCTTCTTGGGGCCCTTGAGTGACTCTGCCCCTGCTGCTCTTTCCTTGGAGAAACTGCTGAGTGGCTCCTGTGTCTTGCTTTGAATTAAAGAGAGCTGGGAGGCTCCTGCCAAGTGTGAGCTTTCAGACTGCAGCAGGAGTGTCCTCTGCTGGCCTGAGCTGCCTGAGACATCTCCACAGCCAAGCCTGGGCCATGGGGCCTTCTCTAAGGGCCAGGTCCCAAACCCTGGGCGAGATCCACCTCCAGAACACCCCCCAGCACAGAAAGTTGTGCAGATTCCTCTCTACAAACCACTTTGCTCCCCAGGGTAGCCACCGAGGAGGATGAAGGCCACGCTGGTCTCATCATATTGAGTTTAATATTTGGATTTCTTCCCCTCCCTTTCCTTCTTCCAGAATGAGGGAGGCCTCCTCACGTCCCAAGAGGGAATACAAACCCAAACCCAGGGAGACCTACGACTTTGGAGACACTGACCAATCTAATGGGGGCTTCTCTTGCAATCCCACCCCCAAAGTCTCAGGTAACCTTGTCTGTGTGTGCGTGTGCCCCTCTGGAGCAGCCTCCGAGGGCAACCGTGTGTCTGCACGAGCTGCTGGCTCTGAAAAACAGCCAAAATACCTCTAGGCTGGGGCTGTTGGCTCTTGGGGCCCAGCAGACTTTAGTAGATTGGCATCTGGGGCCATCCCAGAGGGGTCTCCAGCCCGGGCCCCTTGCCCATCGTGCCCAGTGGTTTTTGGCACGCCCGCCGAGGCGTCTCTCGCTCCTTCCCCATCTTCCATCCCCTCCCTCCCTCCCTCCCTCCCTGGCCCGGCGGGGCAGGAGGGTTTCTAACCCAGCATGCAGGGCCACCCTCTTTCTCCTAACAGCTCCTCCCCCTCTCTCCACTGCCCGTTGGTTTTAAGCATGTCTCTTTTTGTTTGGAAGCAGCTTCCTCCTCTTTCCGATCCGACAAGCCGTCCCCGCCCTCCGTCAGGAGCATCCGCGAGTTTCCTCCCTCTGCCCCGC
>NW_008593358.1:2067-3595 GCF_000691845.1 Merops nubicus | reverse complement strand
CAGCCCTCCTCACACAGGGGTGTCCTGCGTGAGGCAGAAGATGCTTTTTGGCCATCTTGAGGATGATGCCCTTCTTCTGCACCCAGCCTGGCTCCCTCCCACCCCCCCTGCCCCCCGCTGCTGGAGGATGAGGGGAGCGGGTGGAGCCTCGACACCCTGGGGGTCAGTGCTTCTGCTGGAGGGACCTGGTGGGGTCCCCTTGGGGTCCCAGGGCCAGGTTGGGTCATGGACTTGGAGCCATCACGGTGAGCAGAGCTGGTGGGGGTGCAGGAAGGGAGCAGGAGGACTCGAGGAGCCTGGTGTGTGGAGGTGCTGGGGCCAGCGTGGTGTTTTGGGAGGTCTCAAAACCATGAACCTGCTTCACTGCTGCTGCTTTTGGTGCTTTCTGAAGGTCTCTTCCTATGCTGGGTCCTTTGTTGCTTCTGATGTCCAGCAGACCAGATGTGCTGGTGCCATTTGTACCCTTCCCCCTGCCCTGGCTGGAAGAGGGACCAGGGAGGGGACTGGGGACCCCACGGACCCCAGTGCTCTGTGTGAGCTCAGTCCCTGTTCAGCTGCAGAGAGAGCAGGGAGACCTCCTGGTGGCCTTTCAGTGCTTCAAGGGGCCTGGCAGAAAGCTGGGGACAGAGTTTGGAGCAGGGCCTGGTGGGACAAAACAAGGGGTGATGGTTTGAAACTAAAAGAGGGAGATTTAGACTGGAGAGAAGGAAGAAATTGTTGATGCTGAGGGTGCTGAGCCCCTGGCCCAGGCTGCCCAGAGAGGTGGTCACTGCCCCATCCCTGGCACCATCCCAGGGGAGGTTGGACCAAGCTCTGAGCACCCTGCTCTAGCTGCAGATGTCCCTGCTCCCTGCAGGGGGGTTGAACCAGATGCCCTTTAAAGATCCCTTCCCACCCAGCCCAGCCTGGGATTCCATGAAAGCTGAGTTCCTGCACATCCCAAACCAGTCCTTGGGCAGAGCAAGGAGCAGCATTCCCTGCACACAGAGTCCCTGGTGCAGTCTCAGGGTCTGGTGCTTAAATCCCAGAGCTGAGGTGGAGGGAGGAGACTTCTAAAGGAACCTGCAGGGTCCTTCACCACATGCTGCTGTCTGACCCCATCACCAGCTGCTGACAAGCTGCCCAGTGGGGTCCCTCCTCTCTGGAGGAACAGTGTGGCTTCTCTAATCTAATTTAGCTTGGACTTTAGCTTAGCAGAGGGAAAATTCCAGGTAGAACAGGCAGCACGGGGTGCTGGAGGTGGGAGTCAGCTCTGGGAGAAGTTCAGGAAGGACATGCTTGGAGAAGGATGGCAGAGGAATGAGTGAGCTAAAACCCAGTGAGGAGTTCCAACTGAGTTAATGCTTTTGGGGGCAAAGTGAAGGGCAGAGACAGGTTTATGAAACTCATTGTCCAAGCCAAGTCTCCTGCACTTGGGTCACAAGAACCCCAGGCAACGCTCCAGGCTGGGGGGAGGAGTGAAAGCACTGGGTGGAAAAGGACCTGGGGGTCTGGATAGATGGCTGGCTGGAGATGAGCCAGTGTGTGC
>NW_008593358.1:1080-1936 GCF_000691845.1 Merops nubicus | reverse complement strand
GCGGCACCGCAGGATAATGAGGGCATGGAGGGGTCCAGAGAAGGGCAGTGAGGCTGGTGGGAGGGCTGGAAAACATGGCTTAGGGACTGGGGTTGTTAGTCTGGAGAAGAGGAGGCTGAGAGGTGACTTACTGCTCTCTACACTACCTGAAAGCAGGCTGGAGTGAGGCTGGTGTTGGTCTCTTCTCCCAAATTAATGATAGGACAAGAGGAATAGACCTCAAGTTGCGCCAGGGGAGGTTTCAATTAGGAAAAATTTCTTGACTGAGAGAATGGTTAGGCATGGAACGGGCTGTTCAGGGAGGTGGTGGAGTCACCCTCCAAGGAATTTTGTCGATGCAGCACTGGAGGCGCTGGTCTGGTGGTCCAGGGAGATGTTGGGCTGGAGGCTGCCCTCGATGACCCCAGAGGTCCTGTCCAACCCCTTGGCTCTCTGATTCCCCCCAGCCCCCCTGGACCAGCCCTGCTGCAAGGCTCTCTACGACTTCGAGCCCGAGAACGACGGGGAGCTGGGCTTCAAGGAAGGAGATATCATCACCCTGACCAACCAGATCGACGAGAACTGGTACGAGGGCATGATCAACGGCCAGTCAGGCTTCTTCCCCCTCAACTACGTGGAAGTGAACGACCCAGCCCCCAGCCCCCCCTCCAGCCCGACTCTCTCCTCGCCGCGGCGCCTCGCCCGAGATTGGCCACCAGGGAACAAGCCAGAAGGGTCAAACGACCCCTCCTGCCCCCCACCCCTTTGGTTATCTGCGTTTTTTTGTTCGTTTTGGGTCCTTCTGGTGCTTGAACTTCGGTACTCTGCAATCCCTGCCCCCTCCCCACCCCCCTCCCAGGTCTCTCCCTGTCTCTGT
>NW_008593358.1:673-985 GCF_000691845.1 Merops nubicus | reverse complement strand
TGGCAGGGGTGCAGAGCAGCCCCCAGCCCCTCTGAGGGGCACCCACTTTGCCCCCCACCCCTTTGAACACTACCCCTGCCCTCCAGCCCCACTGCTGCAGGACCCCCAGCTCTCCACGGGGCTCAGGGCAGGGGGTGGTGCTTGGGCACAGCAACACTACAACACCCATCCAACACTAAACCAGCCCTGCCTGGGGTGCTGAGCCCTGCCTGGGGTGCTGAGCCCTCCCTCCCCACCCCGGAGGGTCCCAGCAGGGCTGTCCCCTGCCTGCTGTCAGCCCTGTGCCCCCTCCCCCACGCGCTCCTCTCCACC
>NW_008593358.1:0-296 GCF_000691845.1 Merops nubicus | reverse complement strand
CCCATCCTGGCTGCTCCCAGCTCCCACAGCCCCTCGGAGGGAGTTTGGCTGTGGCTGTGACCCCAGTCCCAGGGAGCTCTGGCTCCTGCTCAGGTGGCTTGAAATGTTTTCCGTGTGTGCTCTTTTTTTTTTTTTTCCCGTTTTGTTTGGTTTGTTTTTTTTTTTTTTTTTTCTTTTGTAATGGTTTCTCCTGGTTTTTAGGGGAAGAAAAGATGACCCACAAATCTCAACTTGTATCTCTCGATGAAAGTATTAAATGTTTTCTTCTTTCTAACAGCAGCATCCTCAGGGAGGGC